>NC_133800.1:29360635-29603135 GCF_043250625.1 Sebastes fasciatus
ATAGAAGAAGGAGAGCACCACTTGTAACATAAAAGAAGACTGATGGAGTACTCTCATTCTTTCCTAAACTTTACCTTTAAACAAAACTTTTTCCCCCCAATCAATCACTTTTAATCAATTCAATCCAGGAGGAAACCTGTTCAGGAAAACGATGCTCCTCCTTGAGAAATCTGAGAACAAAAGCTGTCTATATGCTGAGCAGAGAGATGATTATCAGGCTGACAGTTTGGGCCACCTGCCAGCACTACACTGTAAAAACGCACATTTCTTCCCCATTAAAGTCCCTCTCAGATACGAGCGCTCGAGGCAGCATTTAGGCATGTCTTCTCTCCATGCACAAGCATCCCCGAGCGTTTAAGCCGCCCCGTTTTGTCATCATGTCATGCGTCCGCCTCGGTGATTGGCAGCTTCAAGTGGTTGCAGATGAAAGCGGGCCCCCCATGCTAATGAATAGGCCCCTGATTGCAGAGCTGCTCGCTCTCTGAATTACAGCGTCGCCCACCTAATGAGCAGATACACTGCAGTGCCCCTCGTCTCTGCGTATTCACATTTCTCTCCTTCACGCTGATGAGCTCTCCCCTGCACAACAGTCAACAAAACCTCTGTGGAAGATTGCAACATGAGCCATCTTCATCAGCACCCTCCTCCTCCTCCTCCTCAAGTTTATTTCAGACGCTGCCATATGCTTCTAGTTTTTTTTTTTTTTTCCCTCCCCCCTGCTTCACTTGAGGATATTATTTGACTGAGCTGATGATGGCATGCAAAGTATCTGAATGGCTGATGAGCATGATAATGTCTCAGTTTCAACTCTTGAATAAAAGAATTTGGATAATGCATTTTAATAATATCTCATGAGATTAATCATGATATCCTACTTTATCACTAAACTGACTATGTAGAGGTAAACATAAGCACAGAAAGGTTACTGTATGACTATTTTAAGAGTAAAATAATCATCAGGAAACACAAATTATCCGTTATCTTGTCTATGCAGATCATACACAACTTTGCATTTCATTATCCGGATAAAATAAGCACTTTAGGTACTTTACAAAAATTATTGGAGTTGGGCTGAGCCGTGTGTTTCACTTTAAAAAACAAAACAAAAGCCCTTCCAAAATCTACCAGCGACATGCAGCCAATAAATCGACAGTAGAAGGCTAGAAATGAGAAGACTGCTTTTGTCCACCTCCACCATTGTTTCAAATATTACTATGAATTGAAGAATAAACTCAAGACATTTAAAGGGTTAGTTTGGGTGTTTTGATGTGAGGTTGTGTGAGGTTGTATGAGGTACTTATCCATAGTCCGTGTATTACCTACAGTAGATGACGGTCGGCACGCCCCCAGTTTGGAGAAGCAGACAGGAGTTACTGCATGGAAGCAAAGCAATCTACTGCTGTGGACGAGGCCGGCAGCAAAACGTATTTTAGACAGCTAAAAGAAAGGTCCACCTATAAAATCGCTGTATTTTGAATATTTTCATCGTTTTATCTTGCCGTCAGACAGCCCTTTTCAACGAGGAACTGAGGCAGTTGCATCTATCTATGCTCTTGCCAAAGCATCCAGACTCCATTGAAAAAAAATGTAATTTTACCTCGCAGAACAGCAGGGGGTTGCTTGTCTACCGCTGCCTTGATCGGTTAGTTTGTTTATGCTACTGTGTTATTTTGGTGAATCCGAACTAACCAAAGTCACAAAATAACACAAACAAACAAACAGATCGAGGCAGCGGTAGACCAGCAACTCCTGTGTTCTGTGAGGTAAAATTACTGTTTTCTTCCAATGAGGTCTGGTTGCTTTGGGCGAGAGCACAGATAACGGCTCCAATTCCCCGTCGGAAACACTGACTGTGTAGCTGTCTCACGGGTAAATATTCTAAATATAATTAAAGTGGTATTGATTTTTTTAGGTGTCTTAAATACGTTTTTCTGCCGGCCCCGTCCACAGCAGTAAATTACTTTGCTTCCATGCGATAACTCTTGTCTTGGCTTCTCCAAAACTACTCTCCTGGGGGCGTGCCGACCGTCATATCCTGTAGGTAATACACTGACTATGGATATGTAAGTCATACAACCCCTCTTCAAAACACCCAAACTATCCCTTTAAGGCAATGTTTACTCTAGTTTTTAGTTGTAAACTTGACTTTTGCATCAGAGAGTGGTAACTTCTGTCGTCTTTTTTCTTGTTTTCCGGTTTGTTCTCAACTAAATAAATGTGGCATCCAACTTCGAAATGCATCACTTTGTTGTTTCTCTCCAACAACAGCTGCTTATTTCTGGAAGCACTTAAAGCGTCATATAATTGTAATGTCATCCATCAGCTGTTTGGTGACACGATAGACAAAACCAGCAATTTGAGCTCCTCTCAGACTAAATGGTGACTGACCACCAGAACTGGACTATCTGAGGCTTCGGAGCAGGACCACGTCAACAAACAACAGTGGGAGGGTTGACACTACATGAGTGAACATATTTAGGTGAAACGTCCTTTCTTTAGGCAAACTGGACCACAATGAATTTACTTTGTGGCTCAGGGTGTTTTGTTTAAATGTGGATATTGCACAGGCCTACCATTTAACCCAGGCTATAAAAGCTCCTCACAACATGAATTCAGTATCACGTTTCCAAACAAAGCCAAAACAAAATGAATTTATTCATCTCCGGACTGCGGGTCGGTACATATAGTGTGCTATAGAAAGTCTGAGATATAAACAAAGGAACGTTCTTTCATGTGTAAACTATGACTCTTACAGTAGCACACGAGAGCAGGACGAGAGCTGACGAAAAGCAAGGAAATTGCTGAAACATATGATTCACTTCACCCAGGCTGACGGCCAACCGTGCACCATGCAAAAATAAACACGGGACTCCACAGCAGGTTCCCAGAATGTGTTTATTTTGGGGGAGACGACAACGGCGTTTGAAATATCGCAGCACTTCAGTTTGATTTATAAGAAGCTGGAGCAGGATCTAAATCACTCTCCTGAGGCAGGCTGGAGGAAGAAATGCCTGTTTTGCTGCATGTTGGGAACAGATGGTGGCGCTACAGCTCACTGGAAGGACTGATTCATACCATTAGGCTTACATAATGTACATAATCTATAAGATAAAGGAAGAAACCCTCTGAAAAGAGCTGCTTTTCAATGTTATTTAGCTTAAGAACAAATATGAACAGTGGTGGAATAAGTATCTTTTAAAAGTAGAATTACTACAAGTAGTATTATTTAAATTTTTTTATTAAGTAAATTTTACTATTGGTATTGAAATATACTTAAAGTGGCAGTAGGCAGTATATTTTTGGCATCATAATGGCAAAAATTCCATAATAACCTTTCAGCATATTGTAATTCAAGTGATCTGAGAGATAACTAGACTTCTGCACGTCCTCATGGCTCTGTTTTCAGGCTTTAGAAAATGTAGCCCGTGACGGGAGACTTTGACCAATCACAGGTCATTTCATTGAGAGAGAGCGTTCCTATTGGCTGTGCTCCGGTCATGTGACCGAAACTTGGCGTTCCTTCACCATATTTCACAATGGCTGAACTTTCTCATTTTACAGCTAAACCGTGCACTACAAGATGATTCTGAAAACATTTGAGGAGAGAAATGGGCACTACAGTAACAGAATATTGATTCATATTTGATCAGCGGTGCCTAGTTTGACCGTTTGGTCGGAGTTTGCGAGTGATTGACTGCCGGCTCTCATAGATGGCAGATTGACAGCGGACCTCAGATCAGCTCTTACTGCTTGTTTTCCGCCGTTCTGTGAAATCTTGCAGATGCCGTTAGGATCAGCGGAGGACACCGGAGAACACAGAGGCACATGCTTTTTTTCAGGTTACCTGTTTCATGTACTACTGTCACAATATAGCGACTGTTTTATAAAAATAACTTTTTATTTATGAACCTACTGAACAGCATCACTGCACAGGTGGATTTATTTCTCTGTCAGCCCTCTTTATTCTGTAATCTAGTTATCTGTAAATCTTTCTATACAGTCTATAGTATAATGTCATGGTGCAAACACACATTTTTTTTTATAACTTGAATTTTGAAACTAAGAGTTGTTAACAGCATGCAGCAACTCATCTGTACATATTGTGTAGTACGTTTTATTACCCACAAGGTGGCGGTGCATCCATGCTGCATCCTAATATGGTGGATTAGTTGACAATTATGTGGCAATAATCTCTCACAGAAACACACTTGAGAAGCATAACGTCCATGAGTTCTGTGTTTTCTGCATGTATGCATTTGATTGTAAGAGCTGTTTGCATCGCTACAAACACCTACACAATGTTATGCAATCTAGCACAACAGCAGGACCTTTTAGAAGACAGGAAATGTACATTGTTCCTTTGTTTGGACTTGATTCAACCTCATTGTTGACAACAGCTGAGCTGAGTTAAGGTATTCATGTTATTGTGTCAGAAGCCGGACACGTGATAACTTCTATATTCAGATTACAATCTGCACAAAAGAAACTTTTTTTACACTGAACAGTCCAAGAATGTAATCAACCAGCTTTCAACCCTGAAACTACATCTCCTCCTTTATTTGCTGTTAAAGTCTCGGTTTGATGGTGTGGATTATCTCAACATTGTGTGCGTAGAGGGCCGGGGTAGGGTGGGTGTTGGTTGGGTGGAGCGACAGTCATGTGAGGCACTAAACCAGGTCAGTGTCCGTGTGTGATCTGATCCTACACAGAGAGAATAATGCTCACCACCAGAGGAATTTCACAATACAGTAACGGAGGATTAAATACTGTATAACAGCCAGAGAGGGCTGAGAGATAGTTGACACTGTTCAAATGTCCTAAAAGGTGTGTTTCCGTCTGTGTGGTGTGAATATAAACCAGGTTTCCAGTTCAGCCGGACCTACGCCCTACACATTTCTCAGGGGTCTTCGCTTTCTTTTCATTCAGTCCATCCATTGTTCCCTCTTCCTCCCGCTAGGCTGTCCTCAGGTGAAGCCGGTGTCTCACATCGCTCTGAGAGCATTGTGTCAACACTCAATGGGATCAGTGTGGAGACAGCAGGGTGCCTGTTTCCAGTCCTGCTAGCAACACCAGCTAGTCCTCTCAGTTTCACCCGTCAGCTCAGATGAAGACATGAGGAAGTCCATGTCACTGTACGAGGCCAAATATAGCTCCAACAGTTTGTGTGCACAATAGGAGAGCAGATAATAGGCTACTGTTTTACAGCGTAATAACGGTGACTCAAGGTCAAACCACTGCTTTTTTTCTAGCTAACTATCCATTTTTCATGATTATTTAGATTTTCATTATTTTAATAGCTCCAATATTCACAGTACTTTTATTTTTTTCACTGTTCAAGCATCTTCATCATGAATATTTAGACAAACTTAAAATGAGCAAGCTTTAAAAGCACTGAAAAGCACCTCAGTACAACAAATGACTACAGAGAGATGCAAAATGACTACGAGGGATGCAAAATGACTACAGACAGATTCAAAATGACTATGAGGGACGTAAGATGACTACGAGGGATACAAAATGACTACAGATGCAAAATGACTACAGACAGATGCAAAATGACTACAGAGATATGCAAAATGACTACGAGGGATGCAAAATGACTATAGAGAGATGCAAAATGACTATGATGGATGCAAAATGACTACGAGAGATGTACAATGACTACGAGGGATGCAAAATGACTACAGACAGATGCAAAAATGACTGCGAGGGATGCAACATGACTATAGAAAGATGCAAAATAACTGACAGATGCAAAATGACTACGAGGAAGGAAAAATGACTGAGGGATGCAAACTGATTACGAGGGAGGTAAAATGACTATGAGTGATGCAAAATGACTACAGAGAGATGCAAAATGACTACAGAGAGATGCAAAATGACTACGAGGGATGCAAAATGACTACGAGGGATGTAAAATGACTATAGAGGGATGCAAAATTACTACAAGGGATGTAAGTCACAACGTTTTTAGTTGTAAACAGAGTGGATTGTAAATATATTACAATCTGTAGGAGGGGTATTTCTATTATATTCTTTATTTTCTTTCTTAAAGCTAAATGTGAATTAGGATTTAAAAGATAGATTTAGTTTTACTGTTACAGGAAATAAATCAAGTGTCTTAACTTACAGACACTGTTGCTGTTTGTAAACCTGCAGACAATTAACTGCATTTAAAAATTTGACACCGACTTGTTTACTTTATGAGCACCACAGTTAGAGTTAACTCCTCTATAAAAAGGTGTCAAGTGTCATCCTCCTCCCTGCTGCTGAGGGATTGGACACACCAGCGGTGGCTCCACCCCAACAAAGAGAGTCGTGTCTCTGCAGACAAACTCACCTGTTAAATCTGGTCCAGCAACAAACGACGTTCACCATCAGCCACCATCAGGGTCGAAACCTGACCGAGCAGCACGACAGAAGACCTACTGAAGAACTGAGCTCAATGTGAGTACCATGATGTCCTTTCTCCTGTTTATTCATCAAATAACAACTTAATGTCTCTGAATGAGCAACAAAAGTTTTCAACTCAACACAGGAGGAAGCAGATAAAGTTCACAGGTATTAAGACAGATGGAGCGATGCTGTGAAATCCAGCAGATCTTCTATATTGTTCTGTGTACTTTTTAAATAACCTACTAACAAGAACGGAAACATATTGTTTAATATTTAGCACTCGTAGTTAAACTTTAACCAACAGATGGATGGATTACTGAACAAGCCTACCGAGCCTCTGTCTGACATGACTGTTAACATTTCCTGTTGGAAAGTTAATCAAACGCTTGCAAAGAGACACAAAACAACTACCGACAGATGCAAAACAACTCCAGAGAGAAGCAAAATAACTACAGAGAGAAACAAAACAACTACAGAGATGCAAAATTACTACGAAAGATGCAAAACGACTACACAGAGAGATGCAAAACAACTGCTAGAGATGCAAAATGACCATAGAGACGCGAAACGACTACCGAGAGATGCACAATGACTACAGAGAGATGCAAAATGACTAGAGAGATGCAAAATGACTAAGAGAGACGCAAAATGACTACAGAGATGCAAAAGATGCAAAATGACTACAGAGAAATGCAAAATGACTACGAGACCGATGCAAAACGACTACAAAGGGACGCAAAATAACTACAGACAGATACAAAAGATTCAAAATAACTACGAGATGCAAAATGACTACAGACAGATGCAAAATGACGCAAAAAAAAACAAAGAGATGCAAAACAATTCAGTGTTTTGTCTCTTTTTCTAGCACTTTAATGTTGTTTTAAAGGTTGACTGCTGTTTCCAAGGTCAAGAATGAAAACTTCATTAATCAATCAAATGCATAATTAAAGGTCTGTGATTTTGTCCTGCTCATCAACACAAAAGTTGTACTTCTGGTCTTTTTCTGTAATGTAGATAAGCAGACATGTAGCTTCATATGATTGAACTTTCATCTTAATCTTCTGTAGTGGACACCATGGCCTCCACCTTCTCCGTGCGCAGCTACTCGGTGCGTCAGCCTTCCTTCTCCAGCATGTCTGTGAGGGACAACGGACGCAGCATCCGCACCAAGCCTCCCATCTCCGTCAGCACGCTGTCCCGCTCCGTCTCCATGGGCAACGGCCTCAACATGCTGGGCTCCAGCTACTCCTTCAACGGCCTCGGAGCCGCCGCCAGCGAGAAGGAGACCATGCAGTGCCTCAACGACCGGCTGGCCAACTACCTGGATAAGGTGCGCTCGCTGGAGAGGTCCAACGCTGAGCTGGAGGTGAAGATCAAGCAGCTCATGTTGGAGAAGGCGCCAAAAGGGCACGACATCGAGGGGATGATGGCTCAGGCACACGCCATCGGGCAGGAGGTCAGTGTTTGTAGACTCGTTGTAGACTTTCTAGAGAAATTCTTTCAGGGTGTTTTTAGTAAGAGCATGAATGACTCTATAGTACATAAACCAGCACACTAACATTATAAATAGTCCTTGATGCCAGATCTTCATTAACTTCCCACCATGTTCCCTGCTCAGGTGAGAAAGAAGACGCTGGAGAACGCCCGCATCATGCTGGAGATTGATAACGCCAAGCTGGCGGCCGATGACTTCAGGGTCAAGTGAGTGTCACACAGAGGTTCCTTTCTTTTACTTGCCTGCGAGTGTTCACATGGGAGCGTCAGACTGCGAAGCAATGTGAATAAATGACCTTTATGTCAGGCTGCGAAATAAGAGCTGCATTCCCACGGTGCTCAGGCACCCGCAGGAGACGGAGATTGCCATCGGTGAGCGCAGGATGTGATAGATTGATGCAGGTCAGAGAGACATCGTCATTTTCTGAAGTCCAGAGTTGGCAAAGTGAAGCTGAAGGAAAGCTGGTGGAGTCTGCCACTGCTGGTGTTTTTCACAATGTGTCGTTGGTATGTTCTGTGGCCTGAAGGAGTGATACATCAATTGGCAGTGATTTATGGTATTTGCAGCACAGTGCATGTGTACCTTACATGCAGATCTTTGCATGGTATTTTTCACACGTGTGCTGCCTCCACTCTGGGATTATTTCATGAGTGGTTTCATGCATCCTGTGCTGGTTTGCACGTGTTGCGTCACTTCCATTTTGGGCCTCTCATGTCTTATGGTGGACAGTTATTAAGTACAATGTCAAGGAATTTACTTGAGTATTTCCATTTTACTTTCTACATGTACTCCACTACATTTCAGGGAAAATATCTTAATGCATCAATATTTATGATCAAATCAAGTTTTATAGTCAAAATGTACAAATCACAACTTTACCTCAAAGGTCTTTACAATCTGTTCAGCATACAGGTATGACAAACTCTCTCTTTAGACCCTCAATAATCCAATAATATAATAGCTACAGTATAATATAATATATTTGTACTTATATATTTTAAGTGTATTTTGCTGATAATACTCAGCACTTTTTCCACCGTTGATTCTCATTAAATTTGAGCTGCAAAGATAAACATCTGACTTTTGAGAGATAAATCCCTGGAGATCTTTTTAAAAATTATCCAGATGGGCATTTAATAAAACTTTCTGTCGTTTTTTAAAAGGTATCTCCAATGTTCATCAAAAACTCTTTTGCAAATTTGGATCGAAAAATACTCGGGTCTGTCACACATGTAACATGTGAGTCTATTTTTTTAAATAATACAAAATAAAAAAGATTTAAAAAGATGGCAGCAGGAAGTGACATACTGTATATGACATATTTATTTTTCTGTATGACGATATAAAAGGATGAAAAATAATATTCATTATCGAAGTTTGACAAAATAATACTTACCATCTTTTTTCTGAGCATCTCACAACCTTCATCTGCTGATTGAAGCCTTTGACAATTCATTCACAGATGAAGGCTATAAGATGTGATTTAAAGGACTGAAAAAAAGAGTTGAGATTATTTTTCCATACTACAGTTCCCAAGAATGAACTTTCACACATGACATTATAAACTACCTTTTCATTTTAGGAGAGAGAGATGACTTGTTGCTCTGTGTACTCAACCGTAGATCAAAAACATTTTGGGTGCTTTTGGAAAAAGGGGAAAAAACAGGATAGACCTTGACTTTGACCAGTTGGCAACAAGGAAGGAAAAAAGCATTTATTATATAATGGCTAAATCATTAAGAAAGCCAACATGATTTGAGCTGACAAAGATCTACAGTGGTTGAATCATGTTGGCTTTTTTTAATGATTTAGCCACTATAATAAAAGGCTTTTTCCTTCCTTGTTGCCAATTGGTCAACGTTTTAGGAGTGCCTGGATTGCCTGTTTATTCTACTTTTTCATTTTGCTGATGTGTCATATGAATTGAGGAGTAGATTTTACTTCCTGCAGCCATTTTTGTTTGGATCAAGATGATTCGCAACTTGGAAAAAGGGTTAGAAATCGTATAAATGCTGCAGCAGATGGAATAGTTTTTATCCATATGTACAGAAGACTTTTTGAGGATGCTTAAATTCTGGATTAAATGACCTGTTGGGGTTTTATAAAATCTGCAGGAATTTATTTTTATAACTGGGACTCAAATGTAATGAAAGTACATGAGAGGCACAAACTGGGACGAGTGTTGCACATGTCTGCTGATGACCTCCTCTCCTCCTCTTTGAACCCTCCGCTGTGTTTCTCCTGCAGATGGGAGGCGGAGGCCACCTTGTGCCAGTCGGTGGAGAGAGACTGTCAGGCTCTGAAGAGGGCAAAGTCCGACCACGACCAGATGATCGCCACCCTGCGAGGAGACCTGGACAGCCTGAAGGAGGAGCTCTACTTCCTCAAGAAGAATCACGACGAGGTGAGATCGCTGCCAAGCCGGAGGTCACGTCAGACATGATCGACGAGTGTTTACTCATCAAGATAATCACTTTACAAGTTGTCAAGTGTTTAAACGCAGGATGTCTTTGAAGCACGGCGGGTTCTCTGAGCTGCATGAAAACCAGTTTCCTGCATCTCAATATGATTGATATCATCCAAAAACCACAGAGTTGTAATACGTTCCAGTTCAGCAACACAGTAGCAGAAGGTTTACAGTATTCAGTATCTGAAACATGATCATGTTAAGTGTACTGACACGCCCTTTTGTTTTGTAGTCATGGTGCTTCAACATAGAGGAGATAACACCCGTGTACACAACACACAGGATTATTTGAGCCCATCCAGCAGAAGGGATTATGTGTGTTTAGACTCTAAGGTGTGGTATCCAGGATGTGGACTGAAGACAAGAGTTTCTTTATTTGAATATTTACAGAGAGGGTCACAAAATTTAATAAGAACAAAGAAGGAGTTAATCAGGAACAATTAAATGTCACTGCAGGATGGAAGCCGCATAACAAACTGGTTGTAGATAATTGATAAAAACAAAATATTTTATATTCTCCACTACATTATAATTATTTTGCATACTAAGATTTTACTTTCAAAACATGAACAGTTTATAAAATATTATGCTTTTTTCGATGCTTATTGAGTTACTTCAGTCCTTAACTGAGTACTTTTTATTTTCATAATTCTAGTACAGCAAACTTATTATTTCTTATTTCATGCGACAGAAATTCATTTCTAGATTATTTTTCAAAACAAGTTGGTTTACATTAAACAAAAATATCCTTATTACCTTTCACTTTCACATGTCTGCAGGATTCAATCCCATATTTAATACATAAATAACTTTTTGCATAATGAGTACTTTCACTTTTGATACTTAAAATACATTTTGCTGATAATATTTCAGTACTTTTACTTAAGTAGGAATTTGAATGCAGGACCTATTAGTATTTTTTATAGTGTGGTATTACTACTTTTACTAGAATTAAAGGCTTTGAATTCTTCTTCCACCACTGGATAGTAGATAAGTTAGACACTGCAGCTTTAGAGTTGTCCAGGAAGTGAGGTAGAAACTAAGATGTTGCAGCATTAAACACTGCTTTACCTTTCCCCTCTCTAAATGATCACAGGAGATGAGTTCGATGAAGTCTCGTCTGGCCAACGAGCAGGTGAGCGTGGAGGTGGACGCGGTTCACGGTCCTGATCTGGGAGCCATCATGGCTGAGCTGAGGGTCCAGTATGAGGGCATCACTCGCAAGAACAAGGAGGACGCCGAAACCTGGTACCTCAGGAAGGTCCGTCACTGCATGAATCTGCTCTTATTGCTCTGGTATTTATACTTTTTTTTTTGTGGCATTGTAGACTACATACTGAAGTATTATTTTGATGTGTGTGTCTCCAGTTGGAATCGGTGCAGTCGGAGGTCAAAGAAAGCAACGACGCTTTGCGTTGTTCCCAAAACGAGCTCAGTGAGAGACGACGTTTCCTGCAGGCTCTGGAGGTCGAACTCGACAGTCTTCGGAAGCAGGTAGTGTTGTCTGAACATGTGATCCCTGTACACAATCACCTCTTTCTCCAGGAATAACACCAGTGGGTGAAGTGAAGCTAATGCGGAAGTGCCTTAAACTTGCATTCTTTCTAACAGCCAGCAGGGGGCGACTCCTCTGGTTGCAAAAAGAAGTCTGATTGTATAGAAGTCTATGAGAAAATGAGCCTACTTCTCACTTGATTTATTACCTCAGTAAACATTGTAAACATGAGTTTATGGTCTCAATCACTAGTTTCAAGTTTTCTTCAATACAGCATGATGTTCATTTAGTAAATTATGGTCCCATTTAGAGTCAAATAGACCATAAAGCAGGGGATGCGTTAGGGCGTGGCTACCTTGTGATATACAGGTCGCTACCACGGCGTTGTCCGGTCTGGGAGTTGTCTGTGTTTCGTCTTAGAGCTTTAACCCTTTCAAACAATGTGTTGAATGTTAATTGTAACATTTTGGTCGCCAAAAAATGTCTTATTCAGCATTCGATTGTACTCAGCTCCACATTCTCGTGTCACTTCTGGTTGCAAAAAAAACAAGATGACGACGGCCAAAATGCCAAAATTGAGGCTTCAAAAACAGCAGTCCACAAACCAATGGGTGACGCCACAGTGACTACGTCCGCTTCTTATACACTTAACCTCTCAGTCAAATATCAAATAGTCTGAACAAAGTCTTTTACTTGCAGAGATGAATCATGTTAACGACCATTCCTCTACTTCTTAGGAGCTTAGCCCCGTCCCCGTTAAGACATGTTATCTATAGATAGCAGCTGCTTTCTCCTTGTCAACAAAGAGCTTTTAGCGGCACAATGCACACAGCAATTTCATTCTGCTCCAATAATCAATCAGTGTGACAAGACGTCGAGTCAAACGAGCCGATGTTTTGTCTGTTTCTCCGCTACATGTGAACACAGGTCAAACTGGCATATAGAGCCGTTCATTGGAGGCAAATACAGCTCATGGATGTTTGCCTAATAGTGAGCAAACAGTATTGAATGAGGAGATATTACGGCGCCGACAGTCTCAAGTATCTGTGGTTGAGCGGTGAGGGGGCGTCAATGGATGAGCTCAACGGGTAAACATACAAAGCAATCCTGGGCGGTAAAAATGTACATTGTATGACAGTGATGACACTTTTATGGACCTTATACAGGGACATTATTTATAGTACACTATGCTCTATGTGAACAGTCTGAGTTAAAGGTGCCCTGTTGAATTTTGTAAACAAAAGTAATGCTTTTATTCAGCATTACTCATCAAAACACACTATGTGTTTGTGTGTATTTCTTCCATATACAACATTTGCAAAGCCAATTTTTAAAGTATTTTAAATGCAGCACTGTTTACATGTTTATTAGCTTGCATTCTTCTTATTCCCTGTCTTTGCTTGGTGTGATACAAGACAAACAAAACATAAAAAAACAGCTGCATAGCGCTACTAGAGGTCTAAAACTCCACAGGGAACCTTTAACCTTTCATCCACATTATGCCCTTAAAAATATTTTTATAATAACAATGCATTGGTTCACTTCAGCTCTATGGAGTGTTTTAGCATCTTTGAGCTCATTTGTTTTGGTTTTACAGCCCACAAACTTACTGTTTTGGTCCAGCGCTGTCGTCTGTGTCGTTTCCAGCTGCGGCAGGTAGCTGCTTTCAGCAACAATGGTCCGATAAGCCCGCTGTATGCTTCCTGTAAAACAGCAGACAGACACAGTTAGCGACTAGCTGGTGAACTTATTGGAGCATTTAGCCAAGTATTTTTCTCAGGAGTTGGAGGAGACACATAAAGCGGACAAAAAAATCTGTTAATGCAGCTTTAAAAATTAAAAAAATATGATTGTAAAATTAATTGTGATTGCTCTGTAATTAACTTAAAGGAAATGTTTCTAGTCTTTATGCTAAGTCAAGCTAAAAAGCTAATAAGTGTTTTTTCCAAAATGTCACACCTTCCCTTTAAGAAATGGCTGAGTTGTTTTGTAACCTCACACACATCAACTGCCCATATTGTTAGTGCTGTTTCTCAACATGAAGACGTCAGTTCTTGATAACATACACTGCATTTGCTAAAGTCAACTTGAAAGTGGAATAAAGTTATCAATATAGCATCACCTACAAATAGAAAAGGTATTTTTAAAAAGAAAACCAGCAGATTAAATGTTAAACGTTTTTGTTGAAGATGTCCATGTATGTGTTTAAGTTATTATCTCATAAATGTTGTGATGTGATTTATTGATGTTAAACTGCTCCAGGATGCACCTTTTAATACGTACGAAGGGCTGTGACATTTCTGAATTAATAAAATATCTGCTTTACTGTATGAAACTGTACAGTACGACTTGTTATCTACCGTCACTGATCATTACCTGGATGTTCTGTTGACAGGTGGCAGTGTTGGAAGGAAACCTGGGAGAAACGGGGCACAAGTACTCCGTGGAGATGGAGCATCTTCAGGCCACGCTGACCCATCTGGAGGACGAGCTGTCTCAGCTGCGTCTGGACATGCAACGCAACAAGACCGACTACGAACAGCTGCTGCGCATCAAACAGAACCTGGAGATGGAGATCGCCACCTACAGGAGGCTGCTGGAGGGAGAGGAAATGTAAGTCAGAGCCGACACACAACATACAGTCATATAACCACATCTTTTTAAACAAGAGTTTCTGTTTAAATGTATTTGTACGTTTTTCTTTGAGTAGTGCCAATATACCACCAAAGATAGTATTTTACACATCTTGATACCTGTTGGTAGTTATTCATAGATAATTAATCTAAAATGGCATTACGTATTAACTAGTGTTACTTTTACACATGAGTACATGTAGTTATCCTGAACATGCATGTATTGTACGCCCCAAATTATTAGTATAGTTTGACATTTTGGGATTTACAGTACACTTATTCACTTTCTTGCGGAAAGTTGGATAAAAAGATCGACACCACTGTCCACATAGAGAGTGGTATCAATCTTAAATGTCAAATGTTTAGTGGTTTTGTTTCCTGGATGTAAAGAAGTTGCAGTTTGCGTTCATAACGTTTCGTTCAGTTTTACATGTGCTGGTTTTAAGTTTTGCTTTCACTTTTATAATGTAGTAGGTGCAGCAGGCCCCTACTGACCCACATCTATGAGGCGTTAACGACTGATAACACACATTTAAAGAGCTGATAACAGTTGAATCGGGTGCATATTGAGTGAACATGGTATCTGCTTGCTCTCTTGGATGACGTTATATTCTTTTGTCCTGCAGGGTGAAAGTAACACCTCCGCCTCCTAAAAGTAAGTTCAGATTATTTTATTTGTTGAAGGCCATTAAGGACCAAAAGCTATTTGCTACCATAGATATATAGATGTTTTATATCTATGTTTGCTACAAGGATTCTTCTTCACACTTTTTTCTACATGGTCCTGTGTAGGGCTGCAACTAACAATTATTTTCATTGTTGTTTGGTCTATAAATTGTCATAAAATGGTGAAAAATGTGGATCAGTGTTTCCTAAAGTCCAAGATGACATCCTCATACATCTTGTTTTGTACACAACTCAAAGATATTCAGTTTACTGTCATAGAAGAGTAAGGACACCAGAAAATATTCACATTTAAGAAGCTGGAATCAGAGAATTTTTTTTTTTTTTTTTTTTTATTACTCAAACCGATTAATCGATTATTGAAAAACACTTAATTTAATATTTGACAACTAATTGATTAATCGTTGCAGCTCTAGACCTGTGGTAAATCTTGCAGGTTACTTGTAGAAAACCACTTGTTAGTTGGTCAGCATTTGTTTGTTGTAGTAAATACAAAACAGATGTACGGAGCGACCACACTCAAGGATAAAATTCATGTACGCAAAAGGGAGTCTGCAAAACTTAGGAAGGGATCTGATGCTCCTGCAGTAACAGTTTCCTACTTACTCTTTCTGCAAGAGTCTCGTAAAGCTGATCTTGTTCCCATCTTATAATCCTACAGTAGACAACGTGTTGCAGGAGCGCCCGATCCTTACCTGCGTTTTTCAGACCCTCCCTTTAGCCCACATGACATTTTGGCTTTGGGTGTGGTTGCACCTTTGGGTGTGGATCTAATAAGAGATAAAAAAAAAAAACGGCACCAAACAAATGATGATTCACACACAGTGGAAGTTGGACTAACATTCGATCTCTTCTCTTTTTTTTATCCCTTTTGTATTTTTTGGCATAAAGTTGGTACACACCAGCCTGCTGTGTGCAGGTTACTGACATTAGGTTACATATGTGGGTATTGATGGCCGAAGTTATTCAAATATTACATTTCGGTGCAGCCTCATAACCTCAATATGGCAAACTAATACTCATGCAGACACTGTATTGTTATTAGACAACCGTTATTTATCAGTGATCAGAAAGATTAAAGTATTATGGTTTATTTCTGTGTCACAGAAGAACCCGATGTAAGGACCAGGAAGATTGTAAAAGTCGTCACCCAGACTATGATCAACGGCAAGGTGGTGGATGAGTCCAGCGAGGTGGAGCAGATCGAGGAGCGCAAAAAATGAGCCAAAGTGTGTGAAGAGGATAATCAGTGATGTCTCTTAAACCCAAAGTGCCCGCTGGCTCTGGTATAAGTCTCACCGCCAAGACCTTGATGTTTTTTGTCTTCCTTATTTTGTGTTTTAATGCCTTCAGCTTGCCAAAAAAAAAAATACTAAATGGATTGAAAATAAAAAGTTTTAACTAAAATATAACATGATATAATTCTGTACATATGATATCACTAAAATGGAAGAAGAAACTCTTAAATCGCGATATAATGAGAAAAGTTTGAATAGTTGTTTGATAATAACTGTCCAAAGATTTATCTGTATATGATCTGTAGATTGAGTTTGCTCAGTTGTCATCAAAATGTGAAACATCCAGAAAAAGCTCGTAGGTTGATATTTTTTGGTCAAGCTGCTGTTTTTAAGGTCAAGAATGAGCTTTCACACTTATTTAAATTGAAAGGAATAGTTTGTCTTTTTTGGGGGAATACGCTCATTCGCTTTCTTGCAGAGAGTTTAGGCCTTCGCACACCAAATCCGTATTTTTTTGTTTGAAATTGTCGCACATTTAAAAATAAATACGACCTCACGTTGTTACAATCACGTTAACACACTGACACTGAAACTTTCATCCGTCATTAAAGTTTTCGGAACAGGTTAGATTTTTTTTTTTAAACTATATTTTTATCGGGGTTTTCCCAATTCTAACAAACATTACATATTGACAAAATACAGTATACCATCAAATGATTATGCAAGTAAAACAAGTTTGATATTTGGCGTTTTTTCCGCATCTATTAACAGCCGGAGAGAGGGTTGTTTGACCACTCAGAGCCACCGTCTGTGCAAATGCCATCATCCAAAATGTCATCTGACGTCTCCCAGCACAAAGCACTTTAATTAAGTTTTTTCTTGTATTGCTAATTTTCGCAACGAAGAGTATAATAAAAAGCATCGGACTCAATGTGCAAGGTTTCTGTGTGTAACATTTTTTTATCGGATGATTTAAAAAAACGTACGAAAAATATGGATTTCTTGGTGTGCAAAGACTTTTAGATGAGAAGTTTAATACCACTCATGTCTGTATGGTAAATATGAAGCTTTAGCTTGTAGTCGCTTATCTTAGCTTGGCTTAGCATAAAGACTGGCTAGCCTGGCTCTGTCCACATACCAGCACCTCTAAAGCTCACTAGTTAACATGTCATATCTGCTTTATTACACGGCTTTGTTGAATACTTGATTCTGATTGGTCAATTACTGCGTTCTATGGTCTGTTATTTCTTTATAACAGACCTTTGCTATGTATAACAGACCGTTGCTATGGGCGCAGTTCTGATCTCGGACTCTGGCGGACCGTTTTTGTGTCAAATTATTGATTTCCTAAGTAAGTAGCCGTGTAATAAGGGGGATAATGTACAGCTAGCGGGTCATTGTTGTGAAATAAACCCCTTCAGGGCGATGCATACCCAGACTTGAAGTGTAAAAAAGCCTTTATACTAAAATAAGCTAAACTAACCAGCTGCTGTAGCTTCATATTTAGTGCATAAACATGAGTCTTCTTATCTAACTCTCGGCATGAAAGCAAATAACAGCATCGTCCTAAATGTCAAACTATTTCCTTTAATACTGATTGACGCTTCTAGAAAATGTCTTGATCTTGCAACAGCATCTACTATACATGCATGATAGTTTCACTGTAAAATAGTAATGGGATTATTGTAATATGCTGTAGTTTTATTATAGAAATAAATCAACCAAAGCGGCTGTACAGTGTCAATAAAACAGTGTTTAAACGTAAGTGTCCTTGTTCATTTCTAGAGCTCAAAACAGAAACTCTGACTGATACTGGAGGAACATAATAGGACAGAGAAACAAAGAAACACATGATTCTACATCAAGAGGGCAGAAACTACAAAACCTACATACAGTAGTTTCAAGTGACCGGCCTTTGTGTATGCGAGTGTTGTGTTTCAGTGTGTTTCTCTCTGAGTTTTTGTGCACATGAACATACAGCTCAGAGGAATTTAAGTAATGTTGAAACATAAAGTCACTAAATGCTTAAAAATGCATTTCAGATGTTGACAAAGTGAAATAAAACAACCATAAAGGGCCTGTTTACTTTTACCCCTTACTGTTAGTAAAAGCTATTATGCTGTCACTCTGGAGACCAAGTTGTCATGGCAACACGGAGACAATGAGCCCATAGTTAAACAACAAAAGTTAAAGCTCATGTTAAAGGTTTATATTCTCTACTTGAGATTTGGGCAAAAGATTTTTAGGCATCAGCTTTAAGGATTCTGGTGATTTATTTTTTATTTTTGAAAGGGCTGTGGATTTTGTGCGTTATGACAGATCAGCTAATGGCCAGCATGGAGAGCAGGAATTATTACTGCTGGAAAAAACATCTTTCAATGTACATATTGCTTTGAGACAGAATTGAAAACATGTGATCTATCGTTTAAAGCATTCAGCCAGAAATCTAAGAGTTCAATCAGTACATTAAGAGTCTGAATATTTACCGTACAAATCAGATATATTCCCAAAATCAAACCTGTGCTGCCCAAAGATTAGGGATGACAGTAAGGCTGATCTATTCAATCAAATTCTATGTTTATATATTATATACTGGAATTTGAATTCATGTTTAAGTTTTGACCAATTTGTTGCTGCATTAAAAAGGTTTACACCTGAATTGTAATTCATGTTAATTTTGAAGATTTTTTACCAAGTTGCTGGTGTACGATTTATTATTTTAATAATAAATATTAACTCAGTAAATTTATATTGATGTATTTATTTGTTTTACAAAGTTAGGAAAGCAATGTTTAAGTCAAGCCTGATGTTGCCTTACACATAAAGAATGATCCCAGTCATGTCCACACAGTGATGCATACAGCTTCTTAATTAAACACTGGTATCAGATCGGTACCCAAAGCCCAGGTATCGCTATCGGGACTGAAAAAGTCAGATCGGCGTATCCCTACCAAAGACTGAGCAACTCATTCACTCCTTCATTTCCTTGTCTTGGCTACTAGAATTAATTATTTACTTATTAACCTCAATGAGTACATCTGTCCTGGCTGAATTACTTCTCTCTTGGTTGATTATTACTGTTGTTTTAATTTGTTTTATGGTACTTTAAACAGTTGTATTATGGGTTGTAGTTTCGTGTTGCTTTTATCCAGGGTATTATTTTATAGGTATTTATTTTCCGTGTTTTTATGGATGATTAAATTGAACCTTGACCCTCCATGGTTTGGCTCTGGTCTATAGTGCTGATCTTGTTTTTTAAACTCCTTATTTTGTACCGAGGCCCTTCAGGTCTGGCAACCAAATGTCATTAAAAAGGAACATATTCAAGTTTTCACTGTTATAGCTCAAGCTGAGTCTCTACCACATTATAAAAACCTACCTGTGTAATTTAGTAATGTTTCATGTTCTTTTTATTTAAATGTCTGTATTTCTCTTCCCTGAAAATACTGTAACTCTGGTTTTGAACGGTGCTATAGAAATAAAGCTATCATACGTACATGGAAAGAGAGAGAGAACATTCAGCTTACATTAGCACTCATTTACTGCAGTTTCATGTCAGTGCGAATATACGATAGTTTTTCACTCAAGTGTGAAAAGTTTTTTCTATGACGCAGTAAAAAAACAAACACATTCCCAGAGTCAGAGGTCACCGATAACGTCTGCAGCCTCATCATCAACAGTGACGGATACTATTTGTCACCTTGATGAGAAACTTGTAAAAAAACAAATATAGATGTTTCTCACAGACGTTTGAGTCTATATTAACTTATTAACTGTCCCATGAGGTCAGACACAAGATTTACAGCCACACAGAGGAGACAACAGTTGTTTTGTGAAAACCAGAATGAAGAAATGTGACACACCCAAACCTCTTCTTTCTTTCACTAAAGATCATTTTTCAATTGTAATATAACCAAACTTTTTGTCAATTAAGTGACTGTGTTTGTGTTAGGGTCTGATTTGATCATATTATCCCTTGTTTATGATAACATTGACAGAGACAGACTGAACTGCACACAGTGTCTGCACTTTAAACTAATCTAGGGAGGATTAGTTCTACGACGAAAACACGGACAACGGGACCATAATTTACAAAATTAACATCATGCTGTATTGAAGAAAACTTGAAACTAGAGATTGAGACCATAAACTCATGTTTACAATGTTTACTGAGGTAATAAATCAAGTGAGAAGTAGGCTCATTTTCTCATAGACTTCTATACAATCAGAATACTTTTTGCAACCAGAGGAGTCGCCCCCTGCTGGCAAAAGAATGCAAGTTTAAGGCACTTCTACATTGACTTCACATCTCACAACTTGAGGTAGCCCTCTGGCACACAGTCATCCCTCGACAAAGGGAATCTTTTTTATTCTGAGAGGCAGACTAAGCTTATAGATCATATGTTCAGATGAAGCAGCGTTAGGGTCTTTCTAACTAGAAGCTAGAAGTCATTGTGTGCTCAGTTTCTAACTGATATCCTACCCCCTCACTATTGAAGTAGGTTGGTTCATGCCAGAAGAGAGAAAGAGATATATGCAATGTTGTTATGTAAAAGATTTTGTTAATTAATTTCATGTTTTATTGTACATGATATGACAATTTGAGGATTCCCTTGTTTGCAATGCAAAAAGCAAAAAGTTATTTTAGGTAGACGATGGACAGAAGTTGGAGTGGTTATTTAAGGTTGAAGTATTTAGGACTGCTACTTATTATTTCTAAAGCCTGGAGTACAACAGAAGCCAATCTCAACTTTTTATGCAAGATATGTTTCGCTTTGTTCTGTTTATATCTGTCTGGCCCTCTTGGCTTAACTGATAAGTGTGTGTACACATATATAGGCTACTTATGTTATATCACGGATACATTGTTTGTGTTTTAGTGTCTTTTGGCTGTATATGTTTTATCATTGTTTATGAAATTTGAAAAGGAAAAGTGTCTTATAAGCCCATAATCTGAAGCATGACACCAAAATAAAGGAATTAATCATCAAAAATCAATCATATATACAATTCTGGTACAATAGCAAGTGAAAGTATTAACCATGTTACACCAACGATACAGCGACCAAACAATTCACCCTCATACTGTATGATCATCCATGTCTGCAAAGATGTCAAAGATAACATGCATATATAATAACATCTACGAGGAAAAGGTGAGCTCTTACCTTTTAGTCTGAAGACTATCAGTAGTCGCTTTTCCACTATCACACCAAATGCACGCAAGTTTGTGCCAAGGCCAATTTTGTTTCCCTGCCACATGCTGGCAGTGTAGGCCACATGGTGGGCGACTTAACCCGGAAGTAAACATGTGTCACCTGTTCTCTGACTAATTACCTAATTACAAGAGCACATGGGAGAAGTTTGCCTTCAGGGTTTTAGGGTTACACATGTAGTCATGTTCTGACAAATTGAGGTCTGGATTAACCCACTAACTGAATCAAAACTGAGCTGTAGGCCCCTTAACAAGGCAGACTACTTTAAATGGTCTGTTGCACTTATAGACTGTGCATGTTGAATTTGAACAGGTCATCATTGTTCAAATATTAAAATGTTTCCCTTGTCTGAACAAATGTTCAAATTTCTAATAAAAGTGGCAGTCCTATTGTGTATGTATGTCAATGTAATTTGCTTGATTTATCTAGAAACTGTACTAATGTATCTTAAAACAATGTATACTGAAATTATCAAGGCATTAAAACTAGATTTTAACTAAAGGCCTTTCAACAGGATGGGGTCTCTAGAGCAGATAATAATGGCCAAAGTGTTGCCTGTAAATTACTGCAAAAATACAGTAACAGCCTCACAGTGCAGATCAACTAACATCCTCTGGTGAATATCGCCTCCCTGTGGTGAAAAGTATGCAATGCCCCCTGCAGAAATAAAGTTAATACACTCATGAGGATTCAGATGCTCTCTATGTCTCTAAACCTTTGTTAAATTCTAAATAATTTATCTAATGTATTTTGTCAATTTATGTGGGGAAATGGTGACATTGTCTTATATACAAAGACATTATATCAAATAAAATCAGACTTTATATTCTAATGTATTTGAAGATATTTCCCTTCAAATGTTCAAAACATTAGTTAATAAAACAGATTGTGACACATGCATAGTATTTTTTTTTTATTCATTCCTCCTACTCTGCCTCCTTCTTTAGACCTTAAAAGGTTTGTTACCTGTTATCTGTTGATAATATCAGGTCAATTCTATATTTACAAAATGAAATCTGCTATAAAAAATGTACATATATTTACATATTATTCTGTCCAACAAAACTCAGTCTATAAAGAAACTTTATCCCAACAAACATTATTCAGTTTCAAGCTGATTAAATCTATAAGAATTCTCAAGCACCTCTGTCTTTCTTTAATTTTCCCTTTTTTATTTTCACTCTGTATGTTCTTACTGTTGTTCCCAAGACACTGAAAATAGATTTTAAAGAAAGGAAAAGGAAAATAAATGATACTACTAATAAATGATAATTCTAATAAATGATAACTAATTTAAATGATACTAATCAATAAATTATAATAAAATAAATATATTCCATGTTTTAAATTATTATCTTTTTAATTTATTAGTGGGGGTTTTCAAGTTGAGATGCTTTACCTAATAAAACAAAAGGCCTCAAAGCGCATGCCTGACAGTTAAATACCACCTGTATAGTTCATGCAGGGATTCATCTTCAATAAATGATCTTTGGCTCATCAGCTCCTGATTGATTCTTCTTCTGTAAAAAAACACCAAAATAAAACGTCATCATCATGTAAGTTTGATGTTTACATACACAGTCTGATTATTCACGTTTTATTTGTTCAATTTGTGATGTTGGAAGTTTTAGTTTCATCAAAAGAGTTGAAGGAAGTAGCTAGCTAATGCTAAATACCGTTAGAACTCTGCTAACTTTAGCTAAACGAAGCTAACTTTGATTTGTTGTGATAGAAGCACTTTTTTAAGGGATATAGTTAAAGTTACCTTTTTAGAGTGATCTGTTTTATGTTTTCATTAAGATAGTGATGATTATGAATTCATATTTTCCTGAAAATCTGCTTATTTTAGTTTTAATATCTGTTTTTATGTTGTTTACAGGTCTGAAAACGACAGATGTTTTCCTACTCAAAGCTTCTCTGCTAACAGATTTAAAGCTCTGGACTATGTCTTTGAGGTGAGGGTTTGTGGCTTGTTAATCTGACCTCAGAATATTATTATTATTAAACCTATATGAAAAGATAACAACTAGTCAATATGATTTAGTTAAATATGTAAGTAATGAATTGGTATTGTGTTTAAGTTATATTATAAGTAATGAATTGGTATTCTGGATTAATAACAAATGTGTAGTTTGATAAGGATAATTATATCAGTAATTAATTTATATTATTACTATTATTATATATTTATAAACATAATGATAGCCCTACATCAACTTAAATATATATACAAATAAAATAGTGTTAGTGGAGAAAATATTAAATTAATATATACAATACAAATAAAGTAAATAAATAAATACACACATTGATAATAAATAAATATTATTATTAAACCCTATAAGAAAAGATAACAACTAGTCAATATGATTAAGTTAAATATGTAAGTAATGAATTGGTATTCTGGCTTGATAATATAGTTTGATAAGGATAATTATATCAGTAATTAATTTATATTTCTGTGTGACAGAGATAAAAGATAATAATTATAGTTGTATAGTAGTTATATGCTTTTCATTGTATGTAAATACTACTTCTTTCTGGCTGTCCACTTGTTGGTATGATCATTCTCTTTTTCTTTCTTTTTTTTGTATTCCACATGTTCGAAATAAAATTTTGAAATGAAAAAATGAAATGAAACCTTAAAGCTAATTTGTCCTGCCTCCCTCTTCTGTCTTTTTATTTCAGACCACCACCAGTCTGAAAGTAATGATGAACTTACTGGCGCTTCCAGCACCTTACTTCACTGGGACCAGTGAGCTGTACCCGCACAGTGGCAGGCTGCCTGAAGTCACCTACAGGACACCCTGGATCAGAGGTATAGAGGTGGTCTAACCAAGGTCATATAACCACTATGTTGACTGGGTTTGGCATGTTCTTATGCATTTATGAAGAGGGTTTTATTTTTAATTTCTATTTTAACTACATCTTCTTTTTACCTTGTTTTAGGAAAGGTGATCTCCACCTGCAAACTCTTCGTCAGTGGTTCTGTACTCGATGACCTGGGAGGAAAAAGCCAACCAGATAATTCACCAGAAAGGTTCAAACAGTCTCACTGTGCATCATTTTGTGCATCATTATCTTTTGTTTTGAGTCATAATTTAAATATTTATATTCCAGATTTAAAATGACACTGAGTAAAGGGAGAGGGGACGTGGAGATGATACCCAGCTCTAATCCCGACTCACTGACGGATCTAGACCAGGATGAGCATGTTTGCCTTTTAAAAGAGTCACAGATCAATAATCCATGTCAGGAATCATTTGTCAAGTGGACAACTGACCAGATGAAACGTGGAAATAATAAAAAAGGTAACACAATGTTAATATCAGCCCTTAAAGAATATCTGTGATCGTCTTTCTCACTAAAAATATGTTTACATCTGTCAAAGATCTCCTCCTGCCAGAAGAGCTCATGGATGTAGATTACCTGCCATACTTTAAGAGACATTTACCTACGCTCAGAGCCAAGCTGTCCAGGCTGAGGACGCTTCCTGTAGCCGACCCTCTGCTGAGCTCAACGGGAGTTACCATCTCTGAGGACGCCATATTCAGGTGTGTATGTGTGTTCAGTAGTTATGTGATCAAAGTGGGTTTTGCATCCTAAAATCTGCCCATGAAGGAAAAGAAAGTTACTTTACTGTCATTTATTGTCCCATTCTTTTCCTGGTTTAATGTGTTAAAGTTTAAACCTGTTGGATTATAAACCTTTCAGCAGCGGTGGAAGAAGTACTCCCGTCTTTCACTGAAGTTGAAATATCACAGTGTAGAAATACTCCGTTACAAGTAAAAGTCCTGCATTCAAAAAAGTAAAAGTACAAAAGTGTCAGCATCAAAATATACTTCAAGTACCAAAAGTAAAGTATTCGTTATGCAGAATGACCCAGAAGCAGTGGTGGAATGTAACCAAGTATATTTACTCAAGTAGTGTACTTAAGTACACTTTTGAGGTACTTGTACTTTTACTTGAGTATTTCCGTTTTATGCTACTTTCTACTTCTACATATAATAATTATAATTCAATAATATAATATATATGATTCTGAAATAGGCCATTCTGCATAATGAGTACTTTTACTTTTGGTACTTTAAGTATATTTTGATGCTAATACTTTTGTACTTTTACTCAAGTGAGATTTTAAATGCAGGACTTTTACTTGTAACAGAGTATTTTCGCACTGTAGTATTGATACTTTTACTCAAGTAAAATATCTGTATACTTCTTCCACCCCTGCCCAGACGAGTTTCTTGTATATCATTTTAATGTTGCAGCTGGTAAAAGTTACTTTATATACTGCTCAGCAGCTTGGGAATTTTCTCCTAGGGATCAATCAAGTCTAATTTTATCTTAATCTATAATAATACATCATCATTTATATGTTGATTATATTTTGTTTTATAAACCTGAATCTAATTAACAATCAAATAAATGTAGTGGAGTTAAAAAGTACAATATTTCCCTCTGAAATCAGAATCAAAATCAGAATCAGAAATGTAGTGGAGTAGAAGTATAAAGTAGCACAAAGTGGAAATACAAGTCAAGTACCTCAAAACTGTGCTTGAGTAAATGTACCTTCTTACTTTCCACCACTGCTTTTCAGGCATTGTGCGTCTTATGAAAAACCTCCTGACGTAAACACCGGGGACATTCAGACAAACATTCACGAGGAATTTGGTAAAGAGTCGCTGATGAAAGAAGAGGTAACTAAAAAGAAAAATGCAGAATGATTTGCTTTTTATGAAATTACTTTAAAAAGGATACTTCTTTTCCCATGTAGTCTCTGCTGCTGCCAGATGTAGTGGACACACTGAGTCTGAGCCTAGAAAATTTCACCGCCTTTTCAAACATTTGTGGTCAAACGATTGTTGCTCCTGAGCAGCTGGATGAGCAACTTTCAGTCCTGGATGTGCTTCATGAAGGTAATTAACAATATATAAGTTAGATAAGGTAAATAAAAATGCACAGTAGAGCAGAAAAGTAAACTGATACACTGGAGTCACATTTCTTTCAGATGTATCGGCATCGGTGGACGTTTCCCAGTATGAAGTACCAGAGGAGACCGGCAGTAAATGCAACATGACAGGAGGCCTGATGGAGCTGGCAGGTAAAAGTTACAGAGAGAAAACACAAAGAGGAACTGGTTAGTTTATCATGTGTGGACAGAAATTGTTTCTACAGTGGCTGGTTTAATAAAATGTATCACTTCGTACCTGCCAGCTGTGGTGGAACAAGTATTCAAATCATTCACTTAAGTAAAAGCAGCAATACCACACTCTTAAAATACTCCATTAAAAGTAAAAGGCCTACTTTCAACATTTTATTCCAGTAAAAGTATGAAAGTATGAGCAGCAAACTGTACTTAAAGTATCAAAAGTACAGTAAAAGTACTCCCTCCTCTCAGTGTGATATTATTGAATCATTATTAATGATGTATAAATGTGTACTTAAAGTTTGTAGTTGGTCGAGGTGGAGCAAATTTTATGTTTTACAAGGAATGCAGTTATATATTGCACAAATAATATATACAATTATTTGCAATATCAGTGTAATATGAGTGTTTTAAATTATAGTGTAAATAGAAAACATTGGTTATAGTGGGAATGAGGGTGGTGGTGGTATGATAATGTACAAAAGCAGCATAAGACAAAGTTCCATGTCCTGTGCTTAAACTTAATCTTCCTCTGAGGTCGTGAGATGCTTCCAACTGAGATGGAGCTGGATGTGTCTTTGACCCAAAGTCCCAAGACAAGTCGAACCCGAATCTGTCCGTCCACATGTGACCTTCAGAAGGAAGAGGTGTCAGTGGTCTGCAGACGGTGAGCGATGACACCGTGTGGTCTAACTGCTCGTACATCCTGACGAGGTTTAGTTTATTTTCACTGAGATGAAGTGCTAAATATGAAGTTAATGAAGAACATTAACTTAAAATGCTCTTAAATACGACCTTAGTACAAATCAAATACTCCTTTAACACATTCAGGATAAAACCTTATATTTGGAGTGGATATAACTGACAGTAAAGTCCTTGTGTGATATAATATAAGTGTTAATATCATGTAGAAAAGCTCTTGTAACATTGATGATTGTCATGTAGATCTTTGGTGTCGGCGAGAGCTCAGAGTGAGATGGAGACGGCGCTTTGGAAGGCGGAGAAGCATCCAACCTTTGTGGTGGGCTTTCTGTTGGCAGGTAAAGGTTTAGTTTTGTAGTTAAAGTGAAATACAGCGACAGTCATGGGAACGTTTCCACCTGATACCAAGTAAGAAGGTGATAAAACTAATATTTTAATAAATATCAATCACTACATTTATTACAACTCATATGAAATGTCACATAAATAGCAAACATTCACCAATAAGACACATGAATATCAGATGAGTCATTGTTCAGGATAATCCTTGGTAGTTTGCTTTACCTTTTTATGAAAAGAAAATAGTGCTCTATTTATTTACAGTATCAGCAAACCTTTTTAAGCACTTTATGGTGAAATTTGTTGGTGACATATATGAATCAAGTCTTTTTTTGTCATATTTAGAGAAGCATAATCTGCTTAGACAATTGTTTAAATCACACAAATATCCCGCTGTATATGTGTTTTGAATTTATTTACTGCATCTACATTGATTGATCAAGACTCCCAGTCTGTCTGTGAGCTCACCTGTTTCACTGCAGGCAGATTCCCGTAACTCACTACAGTGGGCGTGGAAATAAAGTCAATTAATCAATATACAGGCCACCGTTGGTTTCTTCCCATGGAGCCGACATGAAAACTGTTTTGGTTCAGTAAATGTCTGCTGTCAGTCAGCCTGGTGAAGGCAGGTTAGCGAGCTATGCTACAAATAAATCTACAAAGGATGTTATTAAAAATCTAATCTGCTGTATTTTCTCACAGAGCCTCAAATATATGAACCAGCTGTCGACTTCCAGCCGCTGTCCGAAGCCTGGAAAGTCATAAAGTCAGGGAATCAAAGCTTCATCTGCGCTGGTGACACACTGCAGTCCCAGATGGAGACGGGAGCCCCGCAGGTGTATTTGTGCAGCAGCCGTGAGTTCACAGAGAGCATTAGGCCGGAGTTCCCTTCCACCACAGAGGAAAAGATGGAAGACTTCAAAAAACTGTCACCTGAACATGTGGAGAGTGAGTAGGCTGCTCTTTTCTTTTGTTTTGTCAGAAGATAGAGGTGAATGTGGGAGTTTGTTAGAGGGTGAATTCTGTGTTGCACTCTTTTTAAAGTATGCCAAAAAATATACAGATTACAGATTCACAAATGTGAATATTTGCTTTTTTTTTTTTTTCCTAGGACAGTAAACTGAATCTATTTGAGTTTTGGACTGCTGGTCAGACAAAAAAAAGCAACTTTAATATGTAAATAATATGGCTTTGGTCAATTGTGATGGACATTTTGCACTATTTTCTTACTATTTTATAGACTCAGCAATTAGTTGATTGTTTTAGGGGATTAAAGTTTGAGATTGTTGCAGCAGATTTCTGACATCATCTCATCTCATCTTGTCTCAGTCACATCCGTCCTGATGAATCCCACAAACAAAACTCAGTTAACTCACCTGAAGAAAGGTAAAACTGCTGCTTTTCATGCTGAAGCTGCTGCAGACAACACCCGCCTTCGAAAAGAAACTGTTGCTGATGCGTCACAGAGCTCCTTCCTGATGCAAACTGTCAACACAAACAATAAGGATGTAAAACCTGCTGCTACCACCAACACCAAAGATGAAGTTTCAGACAAGAGACTTTTAGAAGTTGCAGCCATGTTTTCTGCTCGTAAGAACGACATCAACACATTTAGAAGCGACTGTATGACAGAGCAGAGCGCTGTGTCCTCCAGAGATGACCACAGAGGTGTGCTGGTTACGAGACGTCCACCAGAGAAGGACCTGGACCCGTTGTCCACCTTCATGATATTGAGATCCCAGCAGAGGGCTGCAACACCTCGGAGCTCAACTCCAGGTACACTGTGATACTCATTTGGTTGAACTGACTGAATAGATGATGCATTTATTAAGTGTTCCTCTTATAAAGATGGTTTTCATTATCTCCTTTATGTTCTTGCAGCTGTACTTTTATACATTTTTTCCCCCAATAAATGTTTTTTGCATGTATGCATGCCACAAAAAGTATGAATTATAAGCTAGTGATAGATATGTTGCCTAGGTTTAATATTTTAAAAGAATAAATATTACCTGGACAATTTGATATCAAAATCACATATTAGTGAAATTGATGATCTTCAGCCTTCAGGGAGATTTTCATCAATATTTGCTTTTTTAGGTGAAATCGATTTTTTTTCCTTTTAAGGTAAAGTAGAAACATGAACAGAGTACCATTATTGAAGTTACTTTATGTAGGATTTAATTTAGTTTTTAAACTTTGGCTCCATCTAGTGGTCAGATGTATATAGAACTCTCCACATAGTAACTTAAATATATTATTTATGTATTTTTGTGTTGAATTTTCTATTGTTATTACTGTACAGAATGATTAATGATTAATAACACATTTTTCAGACTTTTAATTTTTAATTGAATTAACCAATTAGTCAATCAATTAAGTTGAAATTAATAAAACTATTTTTGTAATTAATTTAGCAATTTTTAAGTTAAAATCTCTGGTTCTAGCTTAATAAATGTTAATATTTTCAGTTTTTTATTCTACAGTAAAACTGAATATATTTGGGTTTTGGACTGTTGGTCGGACAAAACTAGACATTTTAAGACTTCACTGTGGGCTCTGGGAACTACTATGATTAATACATAAATGGAGGAAATAAACTGTAGATTATTCGATAATGTAAATAGTCGCTAGTTGTAGCACAAAACTACTATTGTCCCTTTTACAAGACTTAATTTGGATTTATAGAAATAAAATTCAACGGTCAGCAAGGTAGCTCCCAAATTAAACATTTTTAGTGTTCAAGTTCAAGATACGTAATCTCATCTCGTCCTCTTTTTATCAGCACCAAACATGGACCAACAAAAATCCCCATCGGAGCATCACCAGCCTCCTCCAGAGCAGATGCAAAGATCAGATCAGAGGCCGACGTATATGAGTGGTGCTGTGTTAGGAAACGCTTCCAGAGAGCAGAAAGCAGCTGGTCAGGTGATGGGTCATCCTGTCCGTCAGTCCATCCCTCAGGACAGACAGGACAGCAGAGTAGTACACGTCCAAGCTACCGGTACGATACCAAATACTATACCAAACATTTTTTTTGTTGGAGAAGAGCATGGAGAAGATGGTTCAGAAAGTGTTTGAAGTTTGTAATTTAAACCCCCGTGCTCTCTGTCGCTCCCTCACAGACAGCCAGCAGCGTGCTCACTGTGAGCTGCTGGCCTTCGCTCAGCCTTGTTTGAGCTCTGCCAGACAGCTGGGGCTCAACTTCCCGGTATGGGGAGACTTCAGCTGCCTGGCCCCGGACCAAACGCACTTCCTCCTCAAACAGCAGGAAAAGGCGCTCTGCAGGACACACGCTCAGAGCGCAGAGCTGGTCAGAGGTACAAAATGTCATTTCATAATTTAGAAAACCATTTATACAACCTTATTTTTGGCTTGTAACTGTATAGTGTAGTACTGAGATATTAATTCACAAAACCTATGTTAGAAAAGGTGTAAAACCCCTCTGCTGGCTTTGTGTGTACAGATCAGGAACTGCTTTTCAACCAGGCGGCTCTGATTCATGTGCTGGTGACATTCAAGGAGCTGCTGCTGAAGTGTGACCTCAGTACTGCATATGGTCAGTACAATTGACTATAAAACTTGGTTTTAAGGGTCTTTAAAGTCTATTTCTATAGTTAAGATTTGAATATTCACTACTAAATACAGAACAAACATCCTTGGTTGTCATTTATTTCCATTTAATACTAAAAATGTACTCTTAAAACTCTTCAACAGGATGCGTGGGTGAGGTTTTATTAGATTTGATTGACAACCTAACACCTGTCATTAGTTTTGATTTAAATGTTGCTGAACTCTTGAAAATGTTGTGGTTGTGACTATGTAGGAGCCCATCGCTCAGAATACGATTTCAGGGCCTTTGACTTTAGAGAATTTTCATATTTGTCATCCATCTATGTTCAAACAATTTCCCAACCCTGACTGTAACATAGTATATATGATATTGTGCACTAAAGAGTACCTAAAGAAGGCAGCTGAGGCGTGTGCAGAGCCGAGTCTGGAGCAGCTGGTGAAGAGGCTGCAGATCATCCTCTACCTCAGTCACACGAACCAGGAGGCCAACCTCAAACTGCTGGAGCTGCAGCGGCTGCTGGCTGCGTGGCTACACGACAGGACAGGACAGAACACAGTGGAGAAAGTCAGTTTTACCCAGCATCCATCATGTTTCAGTGTTTGTTTGTGAAACACTTGCTATGATCCTGGTTGATTTGTCTCTCTGTAGATTCTGGTCATAATATCAGTCGACTCTGACGACATCAGATCTTTAATGATCAACAGTTTGAGCCAAATGACTGGTGAGCAACCCGTGATCTCTTTCACATGTCAGCTACAACAACAACAGCACTACTAATTAACTAAATACCACTGTGGAAACAAACACTTGTGATTCCGGGATACAAACTCACCAATCACAAGCCAAAACAAAAGTTAGTAATACATCAGCATTCGTTGTAACAATAATACAGTTGAGTATGTTTGTTTTGTGTCGTCTCAGGTGCTGCAGTAACGGCAGTTTGTCCTGAGGAGGACAAGAAAAAACTGAACGGTGCCAGTGTGGTCAGCAGGTAAAATTGTATAGTTGTTTATCAGTATTTTTATATTCATTGCATCATTTACACACATATTTCAGCTTCCTCATAAAAAACATCCAGAATTTGTGGCGGTAATTTCACATCTTAGCTCTAAGGGTGCTCCCTTTTTCACGATTTTTGGGGCCGATCGCTGGAAGCATTAATCATGCGATTAAATATTTTAATCAGTTGACAGCCCTACTTAGCACTTATTAAATACAGTATATACAGCAAATGCTTGTTTAAAGTACTCTTTAGTTTGAGTTTTATGAACATTAAGTAAAAACCAACTCATTCCTCGTATCACTCCACACTGTATGAGTAAGTAACAAGTGTTTTGGTGTGTAATGGATTGTTTTGATGTGTTAAAGGAAATATTTTTAGCTGCTATGTTATGCTGAACAAAGTGTTGTTTTCTCACTCCCATCCTGTTCCACCAGCATAAGTGACAGTGTGTGTGTGGTGGTGTACGAGCAGCACGTAGGGCCCGACTTCCCCTGGAGCTGTTTCTCTCTGGTGGTGGAGTACGACCATCCAGGCCAGTCACCGTGGGCCACAGTCTGCAGAGAGAGGAGCATCAGTCACCTCACCTTCAACACAATCATCTCTGACACTGGTCAGCTGCCACCACATACATATTATTCACACTTTATTGTACAGTAATGTGTAATATCTTTTCTCTAAAATGAGTGTGTTTTCCCCCAAAAGAGAAACAAAAAGCCGTGTGGTGTCTGGAGGACAATGTGCCATATGTGTTGTTTGTCACAGAGGGGCTTCTCAACTGTCCACTGCTGCTACAGACACTGGAGTCAGGGTAACTGTTCCCATTCATCCAGTCAACTCTAATTAAATCATATCCAGTTTGTGAGAATGACAAATACCTGCATTTCCATTACACTGACATATGTAGACACCCATGCGGGGCGATATTACCAAAAATCAATATTATGATAATTTTACAATAAATCAAATGTTTCAGTTATATTTTTTACTAACATCAGGACTCCATGGCAACCACAAACCTGCACCAATCTACTAGAAGATCATGCTCTAAATCAACTGCATTTTTACTCAGTCTTGTCTCAGTCTCAGACAAAGAGTCAGGATTATATTCAACACTGGTGAAAACCACAACTGCGGGGATATCACTAAATTGCCTATGCATTGTCCGATTTATTTGCTAACATTATTACTGTGATTGGATGCAAAACCTCCTGCTTCAAATGCAGCCAATAACTTGACGTTTGATTTTTTATTTGAAATTTTGGCTACCTAAACCACAAAAGAGTTCATCCGCAAAACAGTGTCCAAAAGAAAATAGGTGTTTTTATGGGAATATGGATCTTTCAGATCAATTAGAGGAGTGCCTCTGGTTTGCATGTTCACATTTTATCGTAAATGTGTTGTGCAGTGTGGGACTGGCACTGGTCTGGTCTTGTCTCGGTCTCGATATACTCTGGTCTTGGTCATAACCTGGTCTTGGTTTAAGTGGTCTTGGCTACAACACTTCCTGTATCATCCAGCTCTGATATGTTTAGATGGTCACTGAAAACTGGTTTGTTTTGTTTTCATTTAGATATTAAAAAAGTAAAATGTTTATCATTCATTTACAGTCTCTCACTCACTTCTTACAGTTATAAGCCTATTTTTGTTTGATTCATCTCGGCCATTTCTGCCTAGTTATCGGCGGTTATTAAGGCTGAAACTAACAATTGTTTTGTGTATTGTAAAGTGAAAAAATTCCCATGTGATGTCTTCAAGTATTGTGTTTTGTCTGACCTACAGTCTGAATCTGGAATTGGTTCAATTGTTCAATTATATAAAATTAAAAATTAAAAAATCCTCCCATTTGAGAGGCTGGAACCAGAGAATAAATCATTTATCAACCAAGCAAAAATAAAACAGTCAAAGTAATCACATAATCAATTAATTGTTCCAGATTTACTGGTTATACTAGTGTATCTCTCTTAAACTAAGTCTTACCTCACGTCCACACATTTCAAGAATAAATCTCTCCAAAACTATTTTTACAGTCAGGCTTTTAAAAACGGTGTTTCTACCATACTGGCCAGTGATGATAAGCTATCACTTAAACACCATATGGTGAAAGCTGTCTGCATGTGTGTTATGTTAAAGGTTTAATATAACTGTGCTGGAGAGGAGCCACTGTCCGTCCCTGCAGATGCTCGGGGGGACCCATCACTACGCTGTGATCACAGTGGATGAAAGCACCGCAATCATCATTCAGGTACCAGAGACAGATACCTGCTGCATCCTTCAGCACACACACACACACACACACACACTCACACACACTCACACTCACAGAAATCCAGTATGATGCTGAATTTCTTCCATGTTTTTATCTCCCTCTACTGAGCTTCTTGGGTATTGCACAGAAATGTTGAAAAACTAAATTTCCGTCTTGACAGCAACGACTAATACTTAATTCAGTTTCTGCAACTGTGTGTGTGTGTGTGTGTGTGTGTGTGTGTGTGTGTGTGTGTAGGAGGATGATGAACTGTGTCAGGAGCGAGCCAGTGAGGGACTAGTGATGAGGCTGACCGCTCTCTCTTTGCAATACAACAGCTGTTGGCTCATCCTGCACTGCAGAGACAGCCAGGGAGGAGGGTCAGTGTCTGCACACACACATACACGTACGTAAATGCAGTACGCACACATACACACACATTTTCTACACAGACTCACCGTCACTGCTTCTGTCTGTCTGCGTGATGGCAGATTTTCCAACGAAGCCTTCAGCAACTTGGTGTTGGTTTATTCGTCCCTGGTGCTGTTCGGCATGAAGACTGAGGATCTAGACGTCAAGGTAGAACACAAACAGGATTTATTTTTCTGCCTTCAACTGTTCTTGTTTTTTTCAACTACTGTCTACAGTATGTATCCTTGCTGTCAAACAATCACAAAGCCAGAAAATAGTGCTGGTAAAAGTTCCCCATATCGTTTAGTTATTCTATTTAGTCATTAAAATGTACACTTGACTCGCTCTCACCCAGTGGTTCCCAAACTTTTCCACATCAACGACCCCTGAACTAAATTAAACCGTAGACCTCCATTTGATAAGATTTTGTCTCAGGGTCCCCCATCTGATAGGAATTTTTGCTTTTAGATGTTTTATTACAGAAAGTGTAAGAAATCATACATTTTGTCATTGTGTTTCTTATGGATGGAATTATAGTGAAAATAAATGATTCACCCTTTTTGCCGGAGACCCCCTGGAATCCCCTCAATGCCCCCTTTGGGTACCCCGAACCCACTTTGAAAACCACTGCTCTGACCACTACATTTCAACAAATAGAATAAGTAGGGATACAAACACATGTATGGTGAAAAAAGAGAGAGAGCTACCTGAAACGAAAAAAAACAAAACAATTTAATAGCCTATCCTGTAATCATGTGACGGAGGCCTGTGCTGTGTAAATTCTATTTAATATACACAAGTAACCCAAATTCGCCAAAAAGCAAGTTGTTTGCATCCCTGATTAGTTGTGAATTTTAATTAGTGGTGGTGGGCAAAATAATAACTTAGTGTTCTATTGTGTTTGTCAGGTGCTGCTTGTGTCTGAGGTGACTGAAATAGCCAAATGGATCAGCCAGATCTGCTTCCACAGCCTGATGGCCAGTGAGAAGGACCCTCTCAACTACCTGCACAGAGACTGGCTGACTGTGATTCCCTCAGAGGTGATTTATCCATTGCAAGTTACATAGAGTGGTTTCATTAACTACTTCAACCCAACTCATGGAGGGTAAAGTACCTGAGGAGAGGCAACTTATAATTTATAGGTCTTATATCACATAACAAATAGGCCTTGCATTTTATTTTATTATTTTTTTACCGCCCACCTGAAGTTTTTCTAACATGAGTTTGTGTGCTACTGTTGTTTTCTTTCCCTCCAGGAGGAAAAGTGTCTGCTGCAGTTTCCGAGTATTAACCCTCTGGTTAGTCTGCTAATGCTGAAGAGAGCACCATCCGTTCGGTGGCTCCTCGGGGCCTCTCTGTCTCAGCTGATGGAGCTGCTCCCTGAGGTGCCACATAAAGTCCTCAAGGTGATCCGAGATATATCGCTACGCTTAAATAGACCACGCGTACACTGTATGTTGCTTTTTCATCCTCTGTAATAATATAACCATGTCAGTTGCTGTTAATATGGGGACTGAAAGCACACCAGAGGTTGAGACACTGCGGTTTATGGGATCAAGACATTTCTAAATTATGAGAGATTCATTTTTTACAGCCGCTAATCTTCTGTTAATACTGTCAGTCTGATTATCAGGCCAGATTCCTGTTACTTTGTCGTGACTTTGAAATTTCTACCCATGAAACATCCACTCTAGTTCAATGAAAGTCAAGTTTTGGATACAATTATTACATTCAACATGAATATGTTTGTGATTTATGATATTTTTTGGTTACTTGACTAAGAATTATGGCTGCAACTAAGATTAGTTTCATCATCGATTAATCTACCAACAATTTCCTCAATTAATCGTTTAGTCTCTGAGATGTCAAAGTAGTGTAAAAACGCCCAACACAACCCGATCTGTCAAACCAACAGAGGAAAACCCAAAGATATCTCATTTACTATTATATATGACAAACAAAAGCAGCTAATTTTCACATCTGAGAAGCTAGAATCAGCAAAAGTTTGCAATTTTTGCTTGAAAAATGATAAACGATTAACAGATTATCGAAATAGTCAATAGTCACATAGCCAATTATTTTTCTTTTGATCAACTAATTGATTGGACGACTAATCATTGCAGCTCTACTAAGAATGCATTACTGTTGTTCCTAATTATTATCCTATTAGCGTGTCAAAATCGTTATACTTTACCATAAACTTAATTTCTACAGGACAGTTCATACATTAAATAAAATCAGGATAATTGAATCTTTTCAGTGACATTTTAGCACTAAATAGTTCCCTCTTTTCTTCCTGGTTTCAGCTGTTCAGTGACACCACCTCCCTGTACACACTGACCACAGACCGACCAGAGTCTCAGACAGTCATCACTGAGACACACCAACAAACCAGCCCACCAATCAGCCCCTGGACCACCACTGCTGACCCCGAGCACATGAACTCTGACCCGCAGCCAGAACCCCCCGTCAACCCTCATCCAGAACTATTCTGTAGTGACCTCAACACCAGCTTCCTGTTCGCAGCTGATCGCAGCTTCAGTGAACCAAACCCAGACTCAACGGTGCAAGAGGGAAACACAGATTTCAGACTCGACCTGAGTTCTTCCTTTGGCAGCCCAGATGTTCTCCTCCAGAGGAGCTGGACCAGCAGTGATCCATGGAGAGAGGAGGACAGAGGCAAAGAGGAGGTGACGTTTTCTGGCTGGAGACGCAGCGCCGGAGCTGTGGGGAGAGTTGTTGGAAGAGTAAACGATGAGTGGACACAGAAGGCTCCAACAAACCTCAACGTCAACACTCGTGGGGTCCAACTCGACAGTCCTTTGAAGCTGGACTCCGCATTCAGTTACAGCCCCGTCCTGCAGCAGCCAGCCAGCAGTCAGATGTCCACGTACTCGACAATCTACAGTGACCTCCAGCATCCGGGTGAACACTGCATTTCCTACGGTCTGAGCCCTCCTACAGAGGTCACGCTGTGGGGTCGAGGTCAAAGCAGCAACGACTGCCTCACCAGTAGTCGAGAGACAACGCAGATTTCAGCTAACTACGGCTCCAATTGCTGGATAGGACAAGAGAGGAAGAGGACCGGCGAGGCTGCAGGTTTGGTTGGAACAGGTGAGTGATAGTCGCTATAGGTGTGTTTCTATCCACCTGTTTTTCAATGCGACAGTTCAATGGAAACAGACTTAGGGAATAAATCACAACGTATATGAAACATGTGACTTAAGGCGCTTTCACAAGCCAACATTTAGTCCCTTTTAATCGAACTCTGGTGCGGTTCGTTCGGGCAGTTGTGAACGCAGTAATCGTACTCTTGGCAGATCAAAACAACCGGTCTGAGACTGTTTGCGAGAGGTGGTCTTAGACCGTTATCAAGCGAACCGAAACGCAGGCTGCCTTTGCGGGCATTTGTTGAGATAGACACACAGGTTAACGACAGGTTAACATGAGTGGGAGAGGCCTGACTTTGACTTCTGCAGAAGTCTGAAGTTTGCTTGACATCTGGGCCGAAGATAACATACAGACTACCGGTATGCTAAATAAAGTCCACAAAAATAGTGATGTTTATAAAGTAATTGGAGATAAACTGGTGGAGAAGGGATTCATGCTCACAGTAGATCAGTGCTGAGTCAAAGTGAAAACACTTCAAAAGCAATATATCAAAGTCTGTGATTCCCTGCATAGAAGTTGCAGCTCTTGAGTCAAAAAAATGAATTTGCTCCTTTGTAAACGCCCCTCAGCAAATTATTATTTTTTATTTAGTTTCACTCTGATTCAGACTGGCCAAACGGACTACGGCTTGTGAAAGCGCCCTTAAACATCCACTGAAGCTTTTCGCTCCGCAGACGAAACATCAGATCCTCAAATTAATAAATGAAACGGAACATAAATGCCATATTTCCATCACGTTGCCTACATTGTTTTCCACCCTTTGAGGTTTGACGGGTGCCATTAAAACATTACACAGGAAGTGGGTGAAAAACAAGATGACTTAATTAAAAAGAGCACCAGACTGGAGAATTATTGTTCTAATATTCACAAAACGGTAGTGGATGGAAATGCACATTAATTTTTTCTGGAAGACTTAGTTGAAATTTGTGTTACATTTGATGGATGTTTTTTTTTTTTTAAGCTTCAGTTTTATTTAACAGATTGAGCTATTTCCTTGTGTTTGTTTTGCAGTGTTGACACCACTGAAGAGGGGAAGGTTAAGCTACGAGAAGGTGCCCGGCAGAAGTGACGGACAGACGAGGCTGAAATTATTTTAGGCATGAGTGCTTTGTTCCTGTGTTTGTAAAGGCATGAAAGTTTTGTTGGATTCAAGTTATTAATTGCATTTCGCTTTCAAGTTTTTATTCAGGTGAAATGACGTTATATGTTTTGGTTTGTTTGCAAAACAGTTTCAGTTGCAAGCTAAGTTTCCCATTTTTGGGGGGATAAAATGTCTATATTTTTGGCATATGTTCTATATTTAACAAGCAACAGTGCTCTTGGTTCCTTCTTTCCAGCAGGAACAGAAATTAAACTGCAGTAAAGCGCAGCAGTTGCTGACAAAATAATTAGAATTAATTATTTTTAGTCTAATAGTTAATTAATATGAAATTTATTTTGCTAATATTTTGTTTTGTAAAGAAAATATAGTGTGATAGTATTTTTTATGACTTGTTTTAAGATTGTTATACTGGTATTTCACAGCACAAATGGTATTTATTCGTGATTTATTTAATCAAACTTGCAACACTTGTTTATTATTTTACGTATTATTTAAATGTTCTGTACTGTTAGGCATTCAGAACTGGATTCTGGTGTATAAACAGATAATGAATGTCAATATAACACAGTTGTAATTTTATAAAATATGTCCTCATAGGTGGAATTGTAATTGTTGAAAATACTGCATATTAATAAATAGTTAAAACGCCGTATATCTGCTTACAACTACATTATACTGTTATAAACAAATTATTATATGTTTATATACTGCTTGTGAGTAATAAATAAGGACGGTGTTACCAATTTTGTTTTACAAAATAAGATTAAACAACAAGATTACATTTGTTTTGGTTTTCCTCCACACTGAGCATGCTCAGTAGTGAAAAACAAATTGTGATTTATGGTTGGAGGAGTGGGATCGAGGGTCTTTCCCAGCTAAACTGATAAAGCCTCTCATTTTAGCAGCTCCAATGGTGGGGCTATTTCTTTTTTTTTTTCATTTAGTGAAGCAATCCCCTTATCATCGTCTCTCAGCATGTGGAGAGAGTGCTTATCTTCACGAGCCAGCAGAGTGAAGCCAGCTCCCTCAGGAACGATCCCCAGACAAAGACGACCCCGAGGGACATCGACTCCGAGCCTCCCTGCCTCTGGACAGCCATATCCAGCACTGGCTAGCCACCATCAATAACCCGCCAGGTTTTTCTTTTTTTTTTAAAAAACATCTCTCTTTCTCTGTCTCTCTGGCCTCTGCCTTCTAACAAGCAGTGGACAAACAAAAAGACATACTAAATGGTTTGTTTTTTTAATGGCACAGGAACAAAAGCTGTGGGGCAGGATGGTCAAAGGAGTCCCCATATGAAGGCTCGGTAAATAGCAGCAGTAATGGTGCAGTAATTGCCCCGGACTATACTTAAAGCCCTGGACTGAATGGGACAGGGGGACGATGTTGTGGGAATTAACAGGCTGGTTAAACCAAAGCCATCCTTTAGATTTGGATCCTACTCCGACTACAGCTGTAAAGGTCACACAGCTGTTATCTTCAATCACAGGCAGCAGTTAACCGTCACCTGTGTGTTTCCTCTCCTCTGTAAATAAAAACCCACACGGCCCCAGCGGAGGGAAAGGGGGGGGTCTAAGGTGCAAATGTGTTTGCTTAAACCTGAACTGATTTAAGATAGGTCAAATGACATATCCCTGAAGGAAATCAATATCAGCAGAAGCAGCACAGAATATCCAACATAGCAGCATGTTAATAACATGAGATAATGAAGAAACAAGCCACCGTGCATCATCACTGGAGACAAACACAGCAATTATCATCAATATTGGCCCAATAAGTAGTATTAAAGTGTCCAGTTCATCCTCTCTATATACAAAATGTAGACAGACCCATGCAGAACTTTAGCTCAAATAAACATTACTGTTATCAAGTCAGGGTTTGTTGACCTACTGTAAGTCTTTACAATTAAATCTGCTGGTAGATTGTGTGTTAATTGACTAAATTAATTAACGAGCATTTTCACTGCGGTTTGCAAGCAACTTTAGAGCGATCATTATTGAGAGACTTACACCACATTTATTTAGTTCATTTAACAAGGTGCCAACTTTTATTTTTCTAAGAAACAACATTGATACTTGAAGGGAAAACCATGTATGTTTTCACTCTTTTGATCCACTATATCATCTCGGAAGCAAACGTAGTTCACATCAGTCACGCTTGGTCAGCAGTGAATCACATGAAGATTGTCGACCGACTAATCGATTATTCAACTAACTGTTGTCGCTCTTCTCTAAAACTGCGGCACCAATTCTGTGTCCAAGAATTGTCTACACATATTAGTCTAATAAACACATTTTGAGAAATTAAAAATACAGCAGTAACTTCTGTTATTAATGCTCCCTGCTACCAGACCTGACCTCATGACGCTGGCTTTATGAGTCACCTCATTTTGTCTCTCAGTGCGCTTACATATCAAAATACTACACTTAAAGGAACAGTGTGTTGCATTTCGGGGATCTATAAGCAGGAATGGAATATAATATTCATAACTATGTTTTTCATTAGTGTATAATCACATTAAACTAAGAATCATTGTGTTTCCGTTAGCTTAGAATGAGCCCTTCATATCTACATAGGGAGCGGGTCCTCTTCATGGAGTCCGTCATGTTTCTATAGTAGCCAAGAACGGACAAACCAAACACTGGCTCGAGAGGGAGCCTTTCACGCTTTTACGTTACCTTAAGGCCACCGTAGTTCTCCGACACGCTTGTGAAGCTGCGGTAACGTGAGCCGCAGAGTGCAAAACCGTGGTACTGCCAGCCGTCTGATTTCCGTTGCTCCTAAAGTAGTGTTATTATGGTGAGGATGGTCTCTGAGGGAGGTAAACAGTGTTACCACTAGGGGTGTAAGAAAATATCGATACATATGATTATCGCGATATTATGTGTTGTGATATTATATTCATTCTCCAAAACAATGTATCTATTTTGAATTAACCTCTTAAAAATTCAACGGCCCGTGTGGACCTGGCCGCTATTCCATCTTTCAGATTTTGTTGGGGTCTCAGTTTTACTGGTACAATACTGGCATCATATGAAACTAGAAAGGAAGGAAGGAAACCATTGGTACCAACCATGTCATACTAGCTTGTCATGAAGGAGGCTAAATATTTTTGCTTATTCTAAAATGGCTCATTTCTGGTGTGTTCTTTATACGATGACAGTTTTACTAAAATTCGTTTGTTTTTTTAAATTGCAACATATCGCCTTGCTTACAGTATCACAGTATATCGCAATATATTGAATTGTTACCCCTGTATCATGATACATATCGTATCGCCAGATTATTGCCAATACACAGCTCTAGTTACCACGGTTTTGCACTCTGCGGCTCATGTTACCGCAGTCTTGGAAAGGGAGGAGTGAGCGGAGGGGAACTCAGTTGGTTGCAATCTGCAACCACACCACTAGATGCCACCACATCCTACACACTGTCCCTTTAATTCAACGTAATTTATTCCACAAGTGGCATCATAGCTTATCATTCTGCTCCAACCAGCATGACAGATAAATTACAACAAATCAGGTATAATCTTCACCTGGCCTTGTAGGTGTGGTGAAAGGTAACTGACATAGCGGCTAGAGTGAGTGTGTCTGCAGACCGTCAGCCTGCAGTGGAGGCTGGATGGAGCCAGAGAGCGGCGGTGGCGCCTGGCCTGCAGGTGCAGCCTCTTGGACGTGCAGCGGGGCCCATGAATGGCCGATTCAGAAAACGGCCCCCATCGGGCCTGTTCTCCAGGCCCGGGGCTAATCCCAGCCCCTAATCGGATTATGTAAATTCCTACTCCACACAGAGACTTTTATGGAAGGCTGCGTCTTTGAAACAACACTTGAAGGGTGTAAAAGGAACAGTGACAATTGGTTAAACTAGACTTGTTTTTTTTATCTGAACGGAGGTTGAAAGTGGGAGGCAGAGTAGGGGGGAGAGAGAGAGAGGAGTGGTTGGAGAGAGGTGAGTCAGGACGCTGTAATTTATGTGTGGCCCCTTGGAATGGCTCAACAAGATTACCATAGTCATAACAAAACCCATATTGTTCAACTGTCAATCTGGATATGGTATTTTTACCTTTTGTGGCCCAATCAGGCTGAATTCAATAGCAGAGCAGGCAGCGATATCAAGGTCTTTTCCACGGTAGCGGGGACGGTGGGCTGTCCATGCCTAATGTCAGAGAAACAGAAAGGAACAAGTGTCCACAGCAGTAAGAGAAGGATCAGAGAGATGAACGTCTCAGTTTCACTTCAATGGGAATGTATTTGTCACCTTTAGTGCCAACCTTCAAGGATTAAATGAGCAATGAATCATAAAAGCAGCAACGAATAGTCACTTAAAAGGCTGTTGAGGGGGAAAAAAAGACCCAGAATCCCTTCAAATGTTGCGCAGAAACACCTATGAAAATCATTTAAAGTGATGATTTATGGACAATGTAATGATACAGCCACCTCCATTGGTTCTAAATGATAGAAGAGGAGGGGGTGTGTTTTGACAATCACTCCTCAGTTAACACCAACCTCACACACACACACACACACAATGCCACAGAGGCTCCACGACAGCACACGTCACACAATAGGGTTCACCCTGCTATAAAATGTGGGATGCGAGCATGCGGCAGTCTTACCCCATCCCTCCCTCCCTCATACTCTCTCTTTCTCTTTTAGTCTCTCCTTCCCTCTCGCTCACAAGGATCTCTCAGCGAGCATGAGAAGACACAACTGAGTGGACATTCACACCGGACTGCTGGACACTCCTGGATGACCTGCGGAGGACAACTCTGCGACTGAGATTTCTGCACATTTCTACACATATACAGGTGAGACATTTGTGGTATATTGAAGCATTTCTTTCTTTTCCCCTTCAGGCCATGTGTTTCCACTCGGGTCAAGTAGATAATTAATCAACAAGGGTGTAATACAAGGAGATGTTGTGCATTTATACCAGATTGGAAGATCAAATTATCTGTTTATAATGATAATTTATAATGATAATTTTGTAGCACAGCCTTTATTTAACCAGAATGTCTCTTAAAAACACATTTGGTAACACGTTACCCCCTATTTGTCATTTAATAGCACTATGTAAACATTTAATGAATGACATATAATGCACTATAATGTAGTTGTAACTTACATTTTTTAGTGTTTATTAATGTACATTATTTGTCAGCAGTTATAACCTCTCATATTAAAACATGTGTTTTACTATATTGCCATTCTTTATCTGTTAATACACCTGTGGGTGCCAACAGGAGGAGTTTAAAATGACAAATATCTGCGACATTATAGTGTGTTATAAACCATCTATTAAATGTTTATAAACGGCTTGTGAATGCTAAATACTGCAGTGTGGGTTAATGCATTTGCAAAATCTATATTTAAAGTGAAAGCCGGGTACGAGCCAAACAACCTTTTGAATATGACGGAATATCAATTTATAACAAAATTAGGAAAAATATCAGGGTTGTATTTTGCAGAAAGAAGCAGCACATGACAAAATGTATATCTGGTAAATGTTTCTTGTAGGATTTTAGAAATAACTCCTATCAATACCTGTACATTTTGTGCAAAAAACTACAGTAAGGTGGCCAGTTTCCGTCCTGACGTACAATAACATTACTTTCTCCTTCCAGTCAGTCACCTCAGAACTAGGATTATTTCTATTATTAATTAATCTACAGATTATTTTAGTTGTCTTTTGTATATAAAATGTAAAAAAAAAGAAATAGTGAAAAATGAGCTTTATAATTTCCCACAGCCAAATGTGACATCCAAAACCCAAAAGATACTCAGTTTACTGTCGTGTATGACAAAGACAAAGATAAAATCTTCCCGTTTGTCATTTTTGCTGTAAAAATGATTAAAACGATTATTCAATTATCAAAATAGTTGCTGGATCGTTTTCTGTCAATCGACTAATCAATAAATCGACTAATCGTTGCAGCTCTACTCAGCACCATGACCAGAAAGGTGTTCACCAACACAAGGGAGCGCTGGCGCCAGCACAACGTCAACACCGCCTTCGCCGAGCTCCGCAAGCTCATCCCCACCCATCCTCCAGAGAAGAAGCTGAGCAAGAACGAGATCCTGCGTCTGGCCATGCGCTACATCACCTTCCTGGTGCAGCTGCTGGAGAGCCAGACCGGCCAGCCGGCCAGCCACTCCCCCACCGCTCTGCTCACCTTCCTCAGAGGAAACATGGAGCAACTGATCTCCCCTCCACACCCCTGGGCCCTGACCAGCGACACAGAAGTCCCGTCACCTGGATCCAGCTGCGACAGCTCCGAGGCCTGGTAGAACGACAAAACACACAACAAAAAGAAACTCCTGAGTGGACCCTTTCTCTGGGTTTAAAAAACTGATCTTGTCCTTCCTCAAGACTCATTTTTGTCTCTGCATTTGTCACCCGTGTGTGACTCGTGTTTCAATGCAGACGATGCAATATTGTGTGATATTTGTGGACTCCAAACATGGCTGAAAATGTGGGCACAGCCTCCACGCTGATCAGTGTTGAAATATGGGGTGAAAATTAATTTGTATTCTGCATGGATGTGTAAAAACCTGGATGTACAATATTCCCTTCATGTCTTCGTGTTAATATTCCTTGTTGCCGGCCGGCCTGGAACTAATTTAGTTTTGCAATGACAGGGTGTTTTGCCGATGAGGAAAATGGAGGGGATTAAGGAATTTCTCATTTCAAGCAATAGATTCAGCATTTGAATAGATAATGGCTCAGCCAATTCTCCAGACTGCAATCGTCTCAAAATAGCCAAGGGCACTTTTTTTTTTCTTTTCTTTTTTTTATAAATCGACATGCTTTTTTTTCTTGAGAAGACTAAATCTGACCTTTATTTTCATTTAGCAAGGTTATGCGACTTCAGAAGAATCTGTTCTGTGAAAGACTTCTGCTGTTTTTCACTCAACAGTGTTCAGTATTTGTTGATTGTGATTCTTAGGATTGGGCAAATTGAAGAATTTCGGCAAAACTGACAATCCTCTTTCAGTAATTACATGCGTCACCACACAAATATCTTCTCTAATTTAAATGTGTTTTCATTTGAGTTTTTGTAAAATACGCATGTCATATAGCCAAAGATTATGAATTGATTGTGCTAATTATCTTCTGATACCTCTTTTGTAATTTATTTTGGTGTGCTTGTGAATATACAGTGTTATTTATTTATTTGAACTATTTATTTAATAAATGATTTGTTAATAAAACACTTTCTGAATCTTTTTAATGAAAGAGGTGACTCAAATCATTCGTAATTTTTACAGCAGGAAACACTGAATTACTGAGTAGACTCCAAATTATTTACTAAATCTAAAAAGCCTGTTTTGAACTGTACTGAAAAAATGACACAAGTGTACTCAAAACAATCAGTATGCATACTAAAACAACGGATTTTTTAGTGTTGAAGGACACGATTGTCCAACAATGCAATGCACAATGGAAATGGAAAAAAGACAGCACCAGGAATATCTAATAAAACAAAAAGAAAAACTTAAATCCTTGGAAAAACGTTGACATGCATCAGCACCAATACTGTATCATTTCCTGCTAGTATAAAACGGTTTAGTACGTTGATTTTTTGTACACTAACTGCAGAAATGTACTATACTGAGAATTAGTATATACTGTATACAATTAGTAGGTAGTGTGGAATTGGGACACACTATTAGAAATTATTTCACACTGTGAGAAAGACAACTGATGTGAAGTTAAGAGTAGAGCTGCTGCCTCTTTGTTCGTGCTCAATAAGCCCACAAACATTTGTCCACAAGTCCTGTGATGGCCGTGTGGACACAAAGCTGACCTCTGCTCTCTGTCCACTGACCAGTAGTCTGTTAGAAGAGCACCGAAAGTGACAGCTTAACTTGTGACCCCGGGGATCGGAGGTCATTCTGCAGTCAAACGCTGTCCAGTTGACCAACGTGCAGATGGAGTTTTCTTAAGGAAGACGTCACTTTGTTGTTACACGCGGTATTAGACGGCACTGCAGTCATAACTGTTAAGTGTAAAGGCAGGAATTACTTGAAAAGAAACAAGAGAAATGACAGAAAACACAAATTCATTCCCGTTAGATTTGAATCGTCCACGTAAACTCTAAAATCCAAATTTACGAAATGTTACTGTGCAATTAGATAAATGCTTTTTATGGGAAATGCAATCAAACTATTAAAAAAAATAATAGATGAAAATTAACTATAGTTCACATTAGGGCTAAAATGTATGATTATTATTATTATTATTATTAATCTATCATTTTATCAATTAAGCAATTAATTGGTCTATCAATATTAATCGATTAATTAATTAGTCTGTAAATCAGAAAATAGTGAAAAATCCCCATTATAATTTTTCTTCAAATGACTTGTTTTGTCGGACCAACAGTCCAAAACAAAATGATATTCAGTTTATAATAATATAAAACAGAGAAAAGCAGCTACTACCAGAAAATATTTGTAATTTTTGCTCATTAAATTACATAAGCGCCAAATCGATTATCAAAATAGTTTTCTGTCAATCGACAAACTGATTAACGGACTACGTGTTTCAGCTCTAGTTCCAATATCAGCAGATTTGTTTGCACCCGTCCCGTTGCTTGTCATTTAAACCCGAGGTCAGACATTTACATGTCTAATCGCCTATTGTGACTGTTGAAAATGTGCCCCGTTTTCAGGCAAAAAGGCTGCAACTAACTGAGCTGAAGAGTAAACAGTGAGTTGGTTTCGGGCGCTTTCACTGCGGCTGTTAAACTCTGGCTAATGGTGTGTAAACGGAGCAGAGGGCAGCTGGACATACTGACTGGAGGCCTGTGGGAACTGACAGGTGACTCTTTGTAATCCTGCAAACATAAATCATATTGAACTGGGAGAGTGGAAACAACTGTACAGCGGCAGAACTGTCTCTCCAAAAACATGAATTTGAGAGCTATTTACCTCTTGTGCAATTTCACAGTGAATTGAGCAATTTCATGGTGAACTGAAATAAAAATAGTGTGGTTATTAATAGCTGGACTTCCTGGTAATAGGAGATGCAATATTGTATGTTGCATGTTTTTGGTGTATTTCACACTCCCTAATGTTCAATTATTCAGTCATTATTTGAAACTGGATAGGAAGGCATGTGACAGCTTTTGCATCCATGTTGTCAGGCTGTGAAATGCGTTTTGCTGATGCACCTTATTTACAGAAATCGCCCAATCACAGTAGGAGCATTACTCTGACCTTAACTTTCTAGCAGGATTATGAAACCCTGCATTGAAAATAATAACAAATCTGTACGCTTCTCATTCCCTCCACCAAGTATATTTGCCTGATTGACTATTCTCTCCCAAGTATGTGGGTAATCGTCTATTGAGAGCACATTTCCTTATCAGCGTCTAGCACACTGTCTGAATCTGTTATCACAATGGGCCAGATCAGTGCAGGCAGCCCCTCGCTCTCCCGGCTGAGGCGCCCATGAAAAAGAATTTCTGGAGTTGGGTGCCAACCGATAGGCCCTGAGCTCTTTATCCCCTTAAAGCCAATTCACACTCTGCATGTTTAAATATCTCAGCTCAACCCCTGCCCTCCCACTCCCGTCATGCACTTGCACCCCCTCCTTCTTCCCTTTTCCTCTCGCTCTCTCTCTCTTCTCACCCCTCCGCGGCTGCAAGTCCAAGTGTTGACTGCCGCCGCGGCTGCCGACCTGCAGCCCGGATGGGTGGGTGGGATGCAGGTGCAGGCTGGTTGGAGGGTGAGAGAGAGAGGAGGGGAGTCATCCATTGTTGGGCTGGACAGCACCCTCTCTTCTCTGGAGCACCCACTGATGGGGGAGCCCACTGACAATCACGCATCCTAATCTGATTATGCAAATGTCTACTTCAAAAAGCAATACGCTGTAACCCTTACCCTGTGGTGGAAAGACAGAGCGAGGAAGGAGGACAGAAGGAGAGGAAGCAGCAGGAATGTAGAGATGGAAGCGTAGGTTGTATTTAATTTTCTCTGGAATTCAACATTTACTCAATAATTATGCAATTGTATGCAACACCCTGATATCATTAGTCTCTCTCGCACGTCCTCTGTACCACCAGGGGAGGTCTGAGGACGAAATGGTATACACTTACACACTCTGAATGGCCACTGACTCCCTCAACAGGGCATTGAATTCAATATTCAAATGCTTATTGTTTTTCCAGACGCTCCTGAATCCACCATTAAAAGGAATCTACAATGTTAATGAGGGGGCCAAAGTACCCAGAGTTAAGAATTAGACGCCCAAACAGTCGCAGGTGACATTTCCCAAGAACAGCACAGCCTCAACGCCACTGATTCCTAAAGGCAAGGTCGACAACCCCCGCCTCCCGAATATTCACACCGAGCTGACCCCTGTGGCCCCAGCCGGTTTCTGCAATCAGCTGCCTCATTCTCCTGCTAGATGCATCTCTAAAACAAGAGTCACATCAACATGCTAACATGCTTACAATGACACCGTTAACATGCTGATGTTTAGCACGTATAATATTTATGTTTGAAATGTTAGCATGCTAATATTTTCTAATTAGCACGACACAAAGTAAAGCTGAGGCTGATGGGAATGCCATTAGTTCTTCAGGTATTTGGTCACAAACCAGTGATTCTCAGACTTTCCCCCTTTGGAGCAAGAAACATTTTCCAATGATGGTTGTATGCTATATTTTATTCAGTTGGTAGTCCTAGTATGTTAAATAGGTTTGTAGGATGAGGTTTAAACTTTATCAAACCACTTTTTTACTGATGTGAATGGGATATAATGTTTTTAAATTTCTTCTTAATTTGTTGAGTTTCATAAAGTCAGCTGCCAGAGTTTTCAGACATAAAATATGCACTGGTCTCTCCTCATCCCACCACCTTCATTATTATTTATATTTATATCAATGTAATTTATAGGAAAGGAGGTTAGACGCGCTTCAACCGTTTCACAAGGAAAAGTAGGCCTGCTGAAGCATTATTCTTCTAATAAAGTTGATTGCCTTACATTATATCAGTGTGCTCCAGTGTGCTTTGGACCTGGTCTCTGAAGTCTCTCCTGTTACTTTTGAAATGTGCCTTTAAAGCATTCCCCCTCACACAAAAAACGACACATCTTTGGTCACACTTGCACGCCTACACTTGCAGGGAAATTCTTGCACAGGCACCCGCAAGCACACACAACATCCTCTCGGATTACTCCAGTGTGTCCAAGCACACTTGGCTGAAGTCATTATCCGGCTGTGTTATTTCACTCGATCTCCCCACAGAAACAACTAGAATCTGGGATTCTGAAGTCTGTTTTTACTCTCTGTTTTTGGATTTCCAGTACAGGTTAGAGACCACTTTGTTTGTTTAATACTGACTGTTAACTTTACAGTCATTACTTTTTGCCTGTAACCACTTGCTATACGAGGGCGGATCTGTTATATAATATGCCATGCAGCACAAAGAAGGGCGATGAGTCAGAGTTCAGCTTTGTTTAGTTAATGATTATGTTTCTACTGTATGAGCAGGTTCTAAAAAGGATCTGGCCACAGCAAGCTTTCGTCCGGACAAACAGGCACCATGAAGCCGGGGCAGCGTCTCTCCGTTTGTGTCCTGCTGGTACTTTGTGTGACATGGAGCGTAAATGGAGGGAACATTTTGGTGTGGTACACTGACGGCAGCCACTGGATTAACATGAAGCCTGTGCTAGAGACGCTGATCGACAGGGGACACCGGGTAACGGTTCTGGTCCCGAGCACGTCGTTGTACATGAAAACCAGTGAGCCTTCTCGCTTTGGCTACGAACCCTTCAACGTCTCTGTCTCAATGGAGACCATGGAGGAGTTCCAAAAAGACTTCTTTCATTTCTCCATGTATGAGATGGATCACATGAGCTACTTGCAGATTTACATCAAATTCATGGATATAATGAAAACCAACCAGCAGCATGGTTTGAAATATTTGGACGGCGTGCTGAAATCAGAATCCATCATGAAGAAGCTGAAAGAGGGAAAATATGAACTTCTCCTGGCTGACCCCGTCTTCCCCGGCAGTGACTTAGTAGCAGAGATTTTGGGCATCCCCCTGGTCTTCTCCCTGCGCTTCTCCCTAGCCAGTCATTGGGAGAGATATTGTGGTCAGCTACCCGCTCCTCCTTCCTTTGTCCCCGGTGCTATGAGCAAACTGACTGACAAAATGGACTTCTCTGAGAGACTGTGGAACCTCCTCTTCTACGCACTGCAGGATGTTGTGCTGAATCACATTTTTTGGAAAGACCTCGATAAATATTACACTGAAGTCAAAGGTGAGCAACAACTGTGTTTAACAATACATTCTAAGGATCACATAAAGTCCAATGGTGATTGGATTAATTGCAATACTTTTACATCCAGTCACTTTTATCAACACTTTAATGACTCCGAGGTTGCGGATGTGAGTGGATGGAGACAGAGTGGAGTTGTCGATGGTGAGGTAGAAGTTGAGAGTGGTTTTGGTGAGAGATTTGGGACCTATGATGATCATGTCTGATTTAACACAGTTGAGTTTGAGGAAGTTGATTTGCATCCATGATTTAATTTCAGTGAGGCAGTTGGTCAGAGCGGAGTGTGTAGCAGTGATGGATTTTGTGGAAATGTAGAGATGGATGTCATCGGCATAGCAGTGGAGGTGGAGGCCACAACGGCGTATGATGTTACCAAGGGGTAGCAGGTAGGGGATGAACAGGAGAGGACCAAGCACCGAACCCTGCGGGACACCTTGGGATAGAGTAGGGGAGGAGGTGCAGTTGTCGATGTTGATGAACTGTTGTCTGTTTGTGAGATATGACCTTAGCCAGGAGAGGGCAGTACCAGTGATGTTGAAGGAGGATTCATGGCGGGAGAGAAAAACGGTGCGGTCGATGGTGTATATTTAAGAAAATAAGATTAATGAAAAAAGCATCCACACTCAAATCTCTGCAAAAATCTCTTTTTATATTTTTTTCTCTATAAGTAAATAAAACATGAAAAAAGGCTATCTGAAATATTGGTGATACATATCACCCATTACTTTTGCATTGTGACAGGAACACCCACCAGTGCCTGCGAGATGATGGGTAAAGCAGATATCTGGTTGATGCGAACCTATTGGGATTTTGATTTCCCTCGTCCTTTCCTCCCTAACTTCAAATTTGTTGGTGGGATCCACTGCCGTCCTGCTAAACCTTTACCAGAGGTAGGGCTGTCTCCACTATCACAGGCCTGTTAATCTCTTATTACACCAAATCCACAGTATTACTGACTGAAACAATAAAGCCATTAAAATGTTGAAGAAATAAAAGAAAATGCTGGTTGGTTTGCATTGAGATAATGTTACTCTTCTTGCAGGATATGGAGGAGTTTGTGCAGAGTTCTGGAGACGCTGGCATTGTGGTCTTCAGTTTGGGATCATTGATCAAGAACATCACTACAGAGAAGGGGAATATGATAGCTGCAGCCCTCGCTCAGATCCCACAAAAGGTCAGAGGACAACTTGTATGTGTTAAAGGTTCATTTCTCTGGGCAGATAATATGGCCAGCATCATTTAAAATTTGCAATCAGGGAAACTTTGTTCATCAACTTTGACTGCATTTGAGCACCAAGCATCACCAATACAAACGAGTCTGGAAAATGGCATGGGCAGCGATCAACTCAAGGTCCGCTGAACTTAATCCAATCCCCGCTCTTCCTTCTCCGATGTTGACAAGTGTATCTCTGTTATAGACCATACATGCTCCAGAAACGGACGGACGGACAACCCAAATTCATAATGAAAATTATAGTGATTGAGTGAATGTAGTCAAGATCATGGGAACTGCTGGCCGGTGCATCTTCATGCACTAGCATGACTGTAAATGACATCATAATGCAGTAAAGACTCTCACACTGAGCTGAAATGAAACAAGTGTTTAGGTAAATTAAATAATTTGTTTCTTTCTTTCAGGGGGGCGGGAATGGTAGGGGAAACACTGGATCCTATAAGGGCAGCCCACTCTACATAATATTAATGCATGTGTATAGGTCCTGCTTGTGCGTGTGTAATGCTACGCAACTAACAAAACACAGGCAACATATTGAAAACTGATGGATTACCCATCTGAAGCAAGTTTAATGTCTCAAATTGATTTTCATACCACGCTGGCATTCAATGAAACCAACGAGTTAATCAGTTTATGATGAGGTATGAGGTCAGCAGCAGCAGCATGTGATTTGAAATAAATGGTAATAAAGTTAGAGTGACATGACATTTTTCAGGTTGAATCAAGATAGTAGTAGGACAGGGCGTAAGGCAAGGAGAAACAATTAAAAGTGTAAAGAATATACAGTATACCATTTAAAAGATTGGATGGGAAGGGTGGAGATGGGATTTTCAAAATAAATTATGCTACCAAATCACATTAGATAGATTACCTTAAACCACATTAATCACCAAAGATAGACCATTTTCCTATTAAAAACGTTTGTTATAAAATACAACTACTTTTTTTAACTGACTTTATTTTATCATGTATTATTTAATTATTTATACTTCTATGCAGTATACAGTATTATGAAACAGAATTAGCACTGTATTATTCTTAATTTAATTTAATTTAAGTGTTTTTACTGTTGTTTATAGGTGTTGTGGAGGTACAGTGGAGAAAAACCAGCGACTCTAGGTGCCAATACCAGAATATACGAATGGCTCCCTCAGAATGACCTACTTGGTAAGTCAAGCTTTTATAAAAGCAGGCCTTCGACAGCGATCTTCATGACTTTCACTTGTAAATGAAACATTTTTTTCACTATTTAGTTTGACAGTACAAAATCCTAAAGGGACATACAGTAGGAGGGAAAATACAGTAAGAATGTTTTGGTGAAGTTTTCATACTCAAAACCTGATTAGCTTTGGTAAGTTGTATGTAGTAACTGGGACACATCTTATGCCTGACTTAATCTCTATAAACAAATATCTGCATATGAATGCAAAATCTGTAAGCAACGGGACAAGATTTTGGTATCGGAAGTGTTCTGGTTTCTGTTTGTAGTCCGAGTGGTATTGACCAATCACGTTTGAGGGGGTTTTGGTTGAATGCAGGTTAACAGTTTATGGGGAGGGCAAAAGAGGCGGAACGCATTGGCCGAAACTCAATCTCGGAACCTATCTGCTATCGTCTGACAACGATTTAGCTTTCTATTAGCTTACCATTAGCTTGTAAACTGGCTTCTTATGAAACAATCCAGTCATAGACATCATCTCTCAACAACATTCTCACGTCTCAAGTTGCTAATGGGACTGTAAACCATGGATGTATTAAAAGAACTGCATCCAGCGTTGGAGGCGGGACCCCGGTCATTCCTATGAGAGTTGCTCATTGGCGCATGAAGCCAAATGGCTCGACTTCCGTATGGAAAAGTACACGGATTTTGGCGGAGTAGCGTCCGCTCGGTCACATGACTTGGTCACAGGGTCCTAACGTCACGCCGTCGTCACGGCTTGCGCTCCAGCCTCGGTCTGGGTCTCACTCACATGAACGGAGGAAGGGAAATAACTGTATCCGGCTATTAGTGCGTTTTACAACTTTAAAAACGTAGTTTTTTAAATAAGGGCTATTAGAGTGTTCATACTGTGGAGTTGATTCACCTCAAAAAAAATTATCCTGAGTTACAGACGTCTCTTTCCCAATGTAAGTCTATGGGAAAAAGTATTTTTGGGCCCAATGCATCACGTGACTGACCAGAAGTTGCAGTACCGCCGTTTAGCCACTACGAAAGTCAGGATCGACGACCGGCGCACTTCCTGGGGGCTTGCTGTAAACACAGTGACCAATGCACTGAAAAGGAAGTCTTAGCACGGATATCCTCTGGCTATACCGGAACCCCCGAAATATTGGCTGTCGCCCCCAGAGGCTGAATTGTCGTCAGACCGATAGCCGATGGGTTCTGAGATTGTGCCTGACTTGGACCAACAATGACGAAGTTTCTAAAAGGTGTACTAAAAGCACAAATCTATGAGATAGGGGCTTGTGTGTATGATTATCACTTTCTGCAGCATTTCAAAAGTCTCTATAGGATCTGATCCAGCCAGCTTCCACTCACAAGTAATGTTCAGTATATACGTTTATAGTGGTCACATCATACAGAAGTGAAAAGACGTCTGTCTTGACTGGAGAAAGTAAAGTATGTTCCATGATTTTTGGTACTCTATCAGGTCACCCAAAGACCAGAGCTTTCATCACCCATGGTGGCACAAATGGGATTTATGAGGCCATCTACCACGGTGTTCCAATGGTGGGCATCCCCCTGTTCGGTGACCAGCCAGACAACATGGTCCATATTACGGCTAAGGGCGCTGCAATTACTCTACACTTGAACTTCATGAAGACTGAAGACCTTAGAGACGCAGTCAATACTGTCATCAATGACAAATCGTAAGTTCTTTTACCTATTTGCACTTGTTTGTTTTAGGGTATTAACATTAATAATAGAGAGGGAAGATTGAGGACATGCCATAAAGGAGCCATGGTGTAATGCAGTATGACAGAGTTCAATGAACACCATAGAGTTTCAAGGTCACAGAGAAATGACAAAACCACTAGATGGTCTTTTCCCCTCATATATTGGCATTTCTGTTGGATATTTAGGTTTTAAAAAACATGAAAAATTCAACCCTTTTATCCCCACTCTTGGTAAGGCAAATAAACTAAAGTATAAAAATAAAAAATACACAGCAGCACATTGATCCACATTTTCACCCTTGTATGTCCACATTCATAGGTACAAAGAGAAAACCATGTGGCTGTCCAGTATCCACCACGACAGACCAATGAGTCCTCGGGATGAGGCGGTATTCTGGATCGAGTTCACCATGAGAAACAAAGGGGCCCAGCACCTGAGGGTCCAGGCCCATGAGCTCACCTGGTACCAGTATCACAGCCTGGATGTCCTGGCCTTCCTCCTCGCCATCGTTCTGCTCCTAGTACTCCTCTTCATCAAGACCTGCAGTTTCTGCTTCCGGAGGTGCTGCGGCAGAAAGGGAAGGACGAAGAGAAAAGCTGAGTAACTGACTGAAATGTTGCTGGTAAAAACTGATGAAAAATTACTTACTTACAGTGTCCAGTATTCTTGTGAAACTCCAAAGGATTTTGTTGTACTATTTGTTTCACTTGTTTTGTCACAATAAACTCAGGTTCAGTCAGGCTAGCCTGAAAAACTGAAGTCAAAACATTGTTAACATTGATGTACACAAATACCATGTATCTGCCATCTAATATATGTGAACAGTTTTATTGTTTCCTTCATGCATTACTATTAAATTTCTGGAGTAATTTTGAAAAAAAAAAAAAAATCACACACAAGGGATTTCTTTCTTCTAATAAGAAACTTCCACAAATTAGTTGGAGTTTAGTGTTCAATGTGAGGAAGATTTTAAAAAAAGCTGATCACTATTTCACAATCCAAGGAGTAGACCCCAGGACAGCTCGTATCTGAGGGATGTCTGGGGACGGCCGACACGAACCCATCCAGGCTGAGAGCATCGTGGACATGCATCTTGTGAAGACAAGACAAAAAAATATATAATTTTAAGGAGAGAATCAAGTTATGGAATAATCTCTTGCTCTGTCTTTTCCTACCTGAAACACCTGACATCCAGGGGCTCCCATCACTCCCTCACAGCAACTGTAGCAGGTCTCCACTCCACCTGATAACAGTTTACAAATGTACACAATGATCTAATGGTGTACGTTGTATGCTGTAGTAAACACTTTGAATCGTTTAGGATGTTTTTAAAGCATAAAACGATGGTATATACTCATCTTTTTTCGTAACTCCTTACCCATAGTGGTTATTACACTCCTCCAAAAGGATGTTTGCCCATTTGGTTCACAGAGTACGTAGCTCCACATCGACAGCAAATCCTCTTGATGGCTTAAACCAACAAAACAGAAGAGAACATCAGAGTGAAATGTGCTGAGAAAAGAAACCCTCATTGCAGCAGCACAGATTGAGTGTGCCCTCTAGTGATAAAATGTGAGAATAGCATAAAGAAGTGGAGAGATGAAGTGAAATAACACAAGTAGAATCTGGGGATTTTAAGTCTGTTTTTACTTTCAGATTGTGGATTTCTGGTACAGGTTAAAACCGTTAACTTTACAGCCATTACCTTTTACCTCTAACCACTTTCTTGGGGTGGGTCCGTTATATAATATGCCATGCAGCACAAAGGGCTACGAGCCAGAGTTCAGCTTTGTTTAGTTAATGATTATTTTTCTAGGAGCAGGTTTTAAAAAGGATCTGGCCACAGCAAGCTTTCACCCTAACAAACAGGCACCATGAAGCCGGGGCAGCATCTCTCCGTTTGTGTCCTGCTGGTACTTTGTGTGACATGGAGCGTAAATGGAGGGAACATTTTGGTGTGGTACACTGAAGGCAGCCACTGGATTAACATGAAGCCTGTGCTGGATACGCTGATCGACAGGGGACACCGGGTAACGGTTCTGGTCCCGAGCACGTCGATGTTCATGAAAACCAGTGAGCCTTCTCGCTTTGGCTATGAACCCTTCAACGTCTCTGTCTCAATGGAGAACATGGAGGAGTTTTTTGAGGAGTTCCTTCACTTCTCCATGTATGAGATGGATCACATGAGCTACTTGCAGATTTACATCAGATACATAGATCTGATGAAAGTCGACCAGCAGTATTCTTTGAAATATTTGGACGGCGTGCTGAAATCAGAATCCATCATGAAGAAGCTGAAGGCAGGAAAATATGACCTTCTCCTGGCTGACCCCATCTTCCCCGGCAGTGACTTAGTAGCAGAGATTTTGGGCATCCCGCTGGTCTTCTCCCTGCGCTTCTCCCTAGCCCATAACTGGGAGAGACATTGTGGTCAGCTACCCGCTCCTCCTTCCTTTGTCCCCGGGGCTATGAGCAAACTGACTGACCAGATGGACTTCTCTGAGAGGGTGTGGAACTTCCTCTTCTACGCACTGCAGGACGTCGTGATTGATCACGTTTCTTGGAAAGGACTCGATAAATATTACTCTGAAGTCAAAGGTGAGCAACTCTGACACAAGAACTACAGTGTAACACATTTGTATGGACCACATAAAGTCCAATGATGATTGAATAGCTCTGGATTCATTGCAATGATTTTATATCCAATCACTTTTGTCAACAGTTTGATATTTTAAGTAAATATAATTTGAAAATTAGCCAGTATGGGTGATACTTTTCAATGGATAGCTGTCACCCATTACTTTTGCATTGTGACAGGAACACCCACCAGTGCCTGCGAGATGATGGGTAGAGCAGATATCTGGTTGATGCGAACCTATTGGGATTTTGATTTCCCTCGTCCTTTCCTTCCCAACTTCAAATTTGTTGGTGGGATCCACTGCAGACCTGCTAAACCTTTACCAGAGGTAGGGCTGTCTCCACTATCACAGGCCTGTTAATCTCTTATTATACCACATCCACAGTATTCCTGACTTAAATGACGAAGCCATTAAAATGCCGAGGAGAGAAAAGAAAATGCTGGTTGGTTTGCATTGAGATAATGTTACTCTTCTTGCAGGATATGGAGGAATTTGTGCAGAGTTCTGGAGACGACGGTATTGTGGTCTTCACTTTGGGATCATTCATCAAGAATATTACTACAGAGAGGGGAAACATGATAGCCTCAGCCCTCGCTCAGATCCCACAAAAGGTCAGGGGACAATCTCTATGTGCCAACTGGAATTCACTTGAAGGCAACAAAATGTTAACTGTGAAGAATTACCCAATTTGAAGCATGATTTATATTGAAAATTGATTTTCATACAACGCTGGCATTCAGTGAAACCTCGCCGCAGGGTTGAAAGTTAATTAGATTAAATAGGAGGTCAACAGTAACGCGTGATTTTGCAGTTAATGGTAATAAAGTTACAACGACATGTCATTTTTTTCTGGTGGAATCAGGATATTGGGGCAGGATGTAAGGCAAGAAAAACAGGGGCGATTCCAGGATTTTTTAAATGAGGTGGCGCGGCGGGGACCAAGAACCCGTCAAGGGGGGGCCAATCGGAAATCAGAATATTCTATCAGAATTTCAGCGTTGAAAATTGTCTTGGAAAACTTTGGGCATGATTTTCAGGCTCTTGAGCAGTGCTCTGGGCCCTAATACGGGTGGTATTGGGCGTTGCCCAGCAACAACGACCGTGTATGAATTGAGGAAGTGGATCAGCTGATTGATCGCGGAGGCAAAGACGTTAATAGCGGATACACTGTCATGCCTATCCATTTTGAAAAAGCAATGGCCAATGGGGAAACTCCAACTTGACTGACCAATGGTGTAACTTCATCACTCACTCAGTGACAGACTTTTACGTTTAGAGGGCTGGCTTAGATTTTATTGGAAGGGTGGCAATGGAATTTTCAAAAATAAATTATGGTAACAAATCACACTGGATAGATTACCTAAAATCACTAAGTTAACCACTAAAGATCAACCATTTTCCAAATAAAAGTACTGTAGTTTTAATAAAATACAACAGTTTTCCTTTATTGTTTTAGCATGTATTATTAAAAGGGACTGTATGTAACTTTTTACACGTGTAAATAATTTTTTAAACAGTGTTTTATACTGTTTACAGGTGCTGTGGAGATACAGTGGAGAAAAACCAGCGACTCTGGGTGCCAACACCAGAATATACGACTGGATCCCTCAGAATGACCTACTGGGTAAGTAAAGCTGTTATAAACAGGCCTTCGACAGTAATCCTCATGACTTTTACTTTTAAAGGGACTATTTGTAACTTTGTATGCGCATAAATGTAGCGGGTCGTCACACATGCGCGCTCACATATGCGCGTTCGCGTGTGGCCGCTGCCTCTCCAACTCTGCCTGCCTGCCTTCGCTCAGAGAGCGCGCACGTTCTCAGCTCGCTCCACCTCTAGACGTGAACGCGCGCTCACTCCTCACTGCAGAAGAGTTAGTTTAGCTCTGAGAATATCTAGTGAATGCACAGTGGACGTTTGCGCAGAAAAAAAATGCTGCAGCTCCTCCAGACCAACAGAGATTTCCCGTGTCTTGTGAAGTGACGGAGCTCATTAGCTAGTAACGTTACCCTCTCGTTACCGACCGGGTGCCGGTCTCCTCTGCTTTTTCCGGCTGCGGGAGGAGAGAGCAGGGAGACACGCTGCAGAGCCCCGCTGCTTCAGCCTGCACTTAGGCAGGAAAAGCCAACACTAGGATCAGATCTAAATCATGTTCATGGAGAGACCTTCGTCTGGTCAGCTAACATTACTGCCAAGCAGCTGAAATATAGAGTGATATTGTGCTTTTAGCTGACTTGTGTCGCCTCACTGTTTTTAGTGATGCTCGTTCAGGTATATTGAGAGCGAGCAAGCGCGAGCCCGACGCTGACTTTCGTTGATTTCACGGCCACAGGTGTCGCTGTTAAGAAGCATTTCTGAAAGTTACAAATAGTCCCTTTAAATAAAATAGGGTATCCCCCACATTGTTTTTTTCTTTCATTATTTAGTTTGACAGTACAAAATCCTAAACAGACATAGGAGAGAAAACACATTACATATATGCTTGAACAGCCTGTCTTGACTGGAGAAAGTAATTTATGTTTTATAATTTTTGGTACCCTATCAGGTCACCCCAAGACCAGAGCTTTCATCACCCATGGTGGCACAAATGGGATCTATGAGGCCATCTACCACGGTGTTCCCATGGTGGGCCTCCCCATGTTCGCTGATCAGCCAGACAACATGGTCCATATGAAGGCTAAGGGCGCTGCAATTATCGCGGACTTGAACTTCATGAAGACTGAAGACCTCAGAGACGCATTCAATACTGTCATCAATGACAAATCGTAAGTTACTTTACATTATTGCAGCTACACATGGACCTGATGTCCGTGGCAACCAAGCAAATGGTTTTATGAGAGAGTCTCCTGGGAAGATTGGATAGAGGAGGCGCAGATTTGGTGCCCAAAGTTCAACCAGGTTGAAATTTGGGCGCAGCTCCCAAGCCACGGGACATGGGTTTCAGAGGGCAGTGGTGCCATTGTCACGTTCTGTCTGAAAGTGCCTTTAAGGTGGTTCCGGCATGTGATCAGGATTCCTCCTGGGAGCCTTCCTTTGGAGGGTTTCCAGGCAAATCCACCTGGTAGGAGACCCCGGGGTAGACCCAGAATAGGCAGGAGAGATTATACTGTATATCTGTCTTGGGAATGCCTCTGGTTTTCCCAGGAGGAGCTGGAAAACGTTGCTGGGGTGAGGTACGTCTGGGCTACATTACCTAGTCTGCTGCCAACACAACTCAGCCCCGTATAAGCATCAGAAATTGGATGGTTAGATGGATGAACATTTTGTTCTTCCCATTTTACTTTTTTGAAGAGCTCACATTAATAATACAGAAGCAAGATTGACAACAGGCCATAAAAGAGCCATGGCCTAATGTAGTATGTAATACGACAGAGTTTGAAGGTCATTAAGAAATTACAAAACCACTGGATGGCCTTTTCCCCTCATATATTGGCTTTCCTGTTGGAGATTTTAGTTTTAAAATACATGAAACTAAAAAAAAATCAACCCCTTTTCAACCACAAATTAATTCACATTTTCACCCCTGTATGTCCACATTCGTAGGTACAAAGAGAACGCCATGTGGCTGTCTAGTATCCACCATGACAGACCAATGAGTCCCCTGGATGAGGCGATATTCTGGATCGAGTACACCATGAGAAACAAAGGGGCCAAGCACCTGAGGGTCCAGGCCCATGAGCTCACCTGGTACCAGTATCACAGCCTGGATGTCCTGGCCTTCCTCCTCGCCATCGTTCTGCTCCTAGTACTCCTCTTCATCAAGACCTGCAGTTTCTGCTTCCGAAGGTGCTGTGGCAGCAAGGGAAAGAAAAAGAGAAAGGCTGAGTAACTGATGAAATGTAGCTGGTAAAAACTGATGAAAAAACAACCTGGTTGTCTTGCTGGTCTAAATCATGTAATGTAAACACAATGACCTGGATAAAACATTTAAAAGATAAAAAAAGAAAATCTGATTCCAGTGTCCAGTATTCTTGTGAAACTCCAAACAATATTTCATGTGTTGTATTATTTGTTTATTTTTTACCATAAACTCAGGTTTGGTCAGCCTAGCCTAAAAGACTGAAGTAAAAACATTGTTAGCCTCTACATGGAGAAATATCATCATATAAAGTATCATCATCCAAAACATGCACTCATTCTTCCATTTTGCTCCTTTTTGTATCACCAGTAATTACACCAGTTGCAGACAGGTGTGCTCTAATTTGCATAACTGCACCTGAGGCCAATTGGACATTAATTGCTGAATGTTCATTGGCTGGTTTAGGTTTATAAAAAAAAAAACACAGATTTCATTATGTGCCTTTATTTGGATAATATGGATGATAACCCACCCCTTCAGGTTTTCACAAATATTTAAACAGGCATGGACACATGGGCTTTCAATCAAAATTTAACATGCAGGAAATATTGTATTAACATAAATTAAGTAATCACACAAAAAAAATAAACAGCCCTCCCATGTCATCAGAACACAAATAGATATTATTTTATATTATTTGCATAACAGCATCTGTTTTTTTATGTATGACCAGTGTGGGGGTTATCATGTTTTATTTCCATCATTTTTTCAGTTTTCCGTCTTCTTTGACTTTCCACAACATAAGCTCCATGCAGGCAGCGGCGTCTTCTGCAGTGTCATGGCCGCAAACTGGGAGAAACATCAACACGGTGTAAACAAATGTTCACATTGACAAAACATGCATTAGCTATAAATTAATTACACAGTTGTAAATACATACGATTTGGTTTTTACACTCAAAGTTTGTAGTCTGATTATGATCCATTTCTTTATTTGAATTTAGATTTTGTTTCAGATGTATGGTATATGGACATTCAACTAAAACAGACAGTAGTATGGTGGCTGTAGTTATCCATGATGACCCACCACTCTCTTGGATGATCCTCCTGAGGTATTCAGCAGTGAGGTTGTTAAGGGTCAGCTTGTGAGGGGGGCCCAGACGGTGGGGGAAGACCACTGATGTGTCTACCACCGTCCCATGGAGCAACTACAGCAGAGAGGAAGATAACTGAAGCTCTTATTACTGGGGGTAGCCTCTTTGGAAAAGTGAAAATTACACAGGAATCATAGAGAATACTGTAGGTACAGGTGGAAAAACAAAAACTCGGCCAATGGCATGGCATACCAGCAGGCTTGGGGCCCAAAAATGTGACGCTTTCTATTCACACTTTTGATCCACTTAAAAGATGGTTACTCAAAGTCAAACCAGTTGTGCAATGGTTGAGAGAAATACCTGATGAAAAAGTACCTTAGACTTTTAGACCTTTGACCAAAGTGGGTCATATAATGTTGAATGCTATCTAGCATTTGTTAACCCCTTACGTCCATTATATACCTGTTCAACTCATGGCCACACTTCTTCTTGGTCAATGCAGTTATGCATCTGGCATACTGTATGTTGTCATGATTAATGAGACTCTTCCTCTGACATATCATATACTATTGTCATTTTTATAGCTTAGTTTTCTTAAGTTGCTTTAAAAAAATTTAATTGCCCAACTCCTCTAACAGCTGAGAAAAGCTGGTACTTTGCAACCTTCTATGACCCAGAGTTGTTGCTGTGTTTGGAATTGTCACATTAATTCAGAGTTTGTACTGTCTCATGAGGTATTTACATTAGTATGTCAACACCCTGTACATTCAGGTCATCAATAATCCATATTATAAAAAGCCCACCTCCTCAACAAAAATACACATACAAATTAAAAACATGGCATCAAAATGAATAAATGAAAGCATGAACTATGCACAGGGATACTCCTGAAATAATATAAAAAAAAGGTTCTTTGCAGGGAGATCGTTTAGAGCTTGGCTGGTGGCCATGTTGATGTGACTGGCCGCAGGTTAGCCAGGATTGCTATAAGTAGATCTTGTGAAAGAATCTATGCAAACAAGAAGGCCAATAATGTTGCAAAGAAGCTTGTAGTATTCACCTTGAGGGCACAAAGGTCTGTTTCCAGTTCGTGTCCAATCAGAATGGTGTCGGCGCTGATGAATCTCAATAAGGTCTCCTGCACCTCTCTGAGGGAGGTGCGGTTACCTTTCAAATCCTCCTCACTGATGCCGGAAAACCTTGACAAGTATCACACACACAGGCTACTGATAGAGCAGTTGTATGGTGTTAAAACAGTCTCATAAGTATTCACAAACACATGTCAAGTTATGTAACTTGTAAAACACAATGCACAAATAAATGCAGAGTGATTTGTATCTGTAAATCTGTATCTGTGCCTCTGTACAATGTAAAGCACTTTGAATTGCCTTGTTGCTGAAATGTGCAGCAGCAGTTGACATCCAAAAATGTTGCATTATCGCCACCTACTGGAGAGCGCTGGTTCTTCCCTGCACTTGTGATTTTTTTTTCTGACACACACATGCCGGTAAAACAGTCTCAGAAGGATCCACAGGAACCCCACAAATAGATTTCCATTTTAAAATGCTACGTTAGCTATTCGCAAATGAATATAAAGTTTGTGAATGTTATTAAGCCATGCAAATGTGGAGGTTTTAGTAAAAATATGACTGTATTTTTTAAAACTGTTGTGTTTATCTACAAATGATAATATACAAGTTGTAAATCAGGGGCGCAAATACAGATAGATTTACAGGTACAAATCACTCTACAGTTATTTGTGCATTGTGTTTTACGAGACGCGAGTCACATAACATTTTGGATTTTGTGTGTAACGGCAACGGTAAAATAGTCTCAAAAATAAATATACTTATATCACAAATATATTTCCAAAATGCTAGGTTGATGTACAAATGATGATACACAAGTTTACAGATACAAAAATAAATTTACAGATCCAAATCACTCTGCATTTATTTGTGGATTGTGTTTTACAAGTTACATAACTTCACATTTGTTTGTGAATACTTATGAGACTGTTTTGACACCATACAGTTGGCCGATTAAAAATGCAGTGATAAATACAGTAGTTGTACCATTTCCATCATCGTATCACCCTGCATTAGTAATGATCATTGGACATTCTATCTGTTGTGTGGTAATGTAAATTTCCAATGCCTTTCAGCTAATGGGCAAGACCATTTGCTTTAACTGTGTATTCCTATATTTGCTCTCTAAATTCTTATTTAAGACAATACAAGTGCTTTAATATCCAATTTGTTGGTTCTTGCCAGTTTCCATATCAGATTTGGGTCGTTACCAGAGGGGGGATAAATTGTAAAGTAGGTGTACACAACATGTTTGGGTTCTGTAGAAAACACAGCCAAGTAGCTAATGACATTACCTGGTGTTATAGTCAGTGGCCTCATTATCAGGTCTGACGAAGGTGTCGTAGATGACTTGCAGACTAGAGTTGACCACCGTCACTCTGGACAGCTCCAGACCATGAATGGTGTAACACTAAGAGGAAAAAAATAAAATAAATTAACAAGACAAAACAGTACTGCATTTAGCATAACAATATATGCTCAAATCATAACATTAATCATAATAACTATGACTTGCCCAAAACTACATGTGATTATCATAAAGTAGGCATATCTGTCAAGAGGAGACTCGTGGGTACCCATAGAACCCATTTTCATTCACATATCTTGAGGTCAGAGGTCAAGGGACCCCTTTGAAAATGGCAATGCCAGTTTTTCCCTGCCAAAATTTAGCCTAAGTTTGGAGCGTTATTTAGCCTCCTTTGTGAAAAGCTAGTATGACATGGTTGGTGCCAATGGATTCCTTCGGTTTTGTAGTCTAGTTTCATATGAAAAATCGCAGGTTGCTTTAACTTTGACAGCCCTAGTGTATATACACAGTATATTGGGGAAAGCTGAAGAGATATACAGTAATCCTTTCGGAGCAAATAAAGACGATCTGGTGTTGAAGAATGTTTCATTCTGTCAATTAACCAAAGTTACAGTATATTGTCTTTTTTGAAAAACATTAGTTTTACTTTTGTGAATTTCTGTGGTCGTACTATTCTAATGAAATTTCTACAAATGAATTGGGGTTTAGTGCTCAACATTAGGAAGATTTAAAAAAAGCTGATCACCATTTCACAATCCAAGGAGTAGACCCCAGGACAGCTCGTATCTGAGGAATGTCTGGGGGCGGTCGACACAAACCCATCCAGGCTGAGGGAATCATGGACATGCAACTGGTGAAGATGAGGCCAAAAAATAACGGAAAAATCAAACATTTACCCACCAATTCATTTGAGGGGTTTTTAGAAGAGAATAAAGTTTTGGAATAATCTCTCACTCCGTCTTTTCCTACCTTAAACACCTGACATCCAGGTGCTCCCATGACTCCCTCACAGCAACTGTAGCGGGTCTCCACTCCACCTGGCACTGTTAACGGTTTAAAAATGCACACAATCATCTGATACTGTAAACTGTATGGTACACACTTTGAAACATTTGAGATGTTTTTAAAGCATAAAACTATGGTTTATACTCTCACCTCTTTTCGTAAGTCCTTTCCCATAGTGGTAATTACACTCCTCCTTACGGATGTGTTTGCCCATTTGGTTCACAGAGTACGTAGCTCCACATCGACAGCAGATCCTCTTGAGGGCTTGAACCAACAAAACAGAAGAAGCACATCAGAGTGAAATGTGCAGAGAAAAGAAACCCTCATTGCAGCAGCACAGGTTGAGTGTGCCCTCTAGTTATATAATATGAGAATAGCATCAAATTGTCCTTTCAGGGAGTATGATGTTTTCACTTACGGTCTGCACTGCCTTTCTTATTGTCAACAAAAAGAACCGCACAACCAGGTTTCTCTGGGTGCTGGATAGGATAGTTGATCTCAGCCAGCCTTTCCTCAGTCAAAATATAGTCCTTCAAACTCTCATAAAATGCCATATCATCTGCTGGAAAAAGGAATTCACTGAGAAGCTGTCAAAATATTTGAATGAAATGACAAATGCATTCAAAAGGAAACCAATTCTCACCTTTAAACTTCTTCAGGTTAAGTGAAATGTTGCCTTTGGATCTTTGGCTGATGACTTCATTTTCATCTTCACCAGAAAAACATATAAATGGCTTAAATATAACTCAATTTTATCTTGCGTCACATTTCATGAAGAGCAGTTTTTTAGAAATTCTCACCTTTAGCAGCAACAGCGCTTTGGTTCTTCAGCCTCTTCAGTGCATTCACTACAACAGTCTGATATTTGAGTTTGTTCACACTGCGATTAAACACAGACTTCTCTTCAGCAACTGCCTATCAACATAACAGGGACAGAAATTAATATCCACGCTGTAGTTTGTCAGTGAGGATGACATTAAAGGGATAGTTCGGATTTTTTGAAGTGGGGGTGAGGTACTTATCAGTAGTCAGAGTATTACCTACAGTAGATGGCGGTCGGCACGCCCCCCACAGGTTCTTACAGCTTAAGGCCAGTTAGATTTAAGACTTAAAGACCTTTTTAATGCCACTCGGAACGAAATTTAAGACCAAATTTATAAGCAAAATTTAAGGGGGAAAAAAATCATCAATTACTGAGAACAGAATTTGGAATTGCCTGGCGTCTGTTGCCGTTTTGTGTTTCTTAGGCTGAGTGTCTATATAGCGTTCTGTGCTGGCTGAGGACACAGCGCCTTACTGAAAAGTTCTGAGATTTTCAGCTAGAAGCGATCAGAGGGGCTACACAAAAAAGTCGGAGCGCTCTCATAAGACACTGGCCTCAATCTGCATGTGGGATTCGACTGTCTTGATTCTCATTGTGCCGAGTTTGAAATACTTCTTACGCAAAATACACCGTGCCTCGTATACATTGCCTGGTACCGGTTTCAGCCACGCCACAAAATCTTGGTTGAATAGCCAAGTGTCAATGAATTTGCTCTTCCCCATGTCATCACTAGCTAGCAGACAGTGTATCTGCTCGGAGCATCCCGGCCGCAAACAAAACATGAGTGTTAAAAAATGTGATAGGGTAGCACATCCCCGATTTCCAAATCAAAGCGGACAAAATATTAGCATTTCACTTGTTTAACTGGCCAAAGTCACATCAGTGTTTCAGCACGGAGCCTTCTTCAGAGCGTTCTGAAGAAGGCTCCGTGCCAAAACAGACAAGCCAGAGTGGTTTTTTCCCCTATACCAGAATGATAATGTGTGGAGCCAGACCTTTCTTTAGTGTTGACACAGCGCTGTGAAGGTAGATCTAGGTAGGAGACTACACTGACTATGGATAAGTACCTCATACAACCTCACTACAAAAAAAAAACTATCCCTTTAAGTGGCACAAGCTCACCTTTTCAAAGGCATCATTAACATCGGCTGTTGTCTTGAGGAACTCCTCTGTGAACATGTTGACATAACGCTGTCGGATGTCATGGGTCACTTTGTCTTTGGCGGCCTCAGACTGCTGCTTCAATTTACGTTTAGTAGGCACTGGCTAAAAGAATAGATAACTTATTAATATTTAACAGATGAAATGTTTGGTGAAAAGTTTAGTTCAAGTCTTTGAAAATGGCCCAAACAAAGGCTGCATTTTACTTCTCACCTTAACAGGAGTATGGACAGCAGCTTGAGGAGTAGTGGAAGAAGCAGCTGGACTCGAATGCGCCGATGCAAAGGCAGAGGTCAGCGAAGGTTTACGTGCCGGCGCAGGAATGAGCACAGGTGCTGTTGTGCGGTATCTTTGCACAGGGGTAACTGCAATTGGATGGTACATTTGTCTCACAGCGACAGAGCCCGTGTGCACTTGACTGATTGGGGTTAGCACTGAAGTAACTTGGCTGGAACTGGAAGTGACAGGCAGAGGGAACATGCCCTCTGGGAGGATATAGTGCAAGTTGTTGTCCGCTCCGATCACAGCAGTTCTCAAAGATATGTAGTTCATGCAAACTGTGGAATAAAATAAAAACACACATGCAGACGTAATGCATTCAAGCAAAGCTACTAAAACACACCACAAGAAGAAAGTGTACTTAAAATTTTTGCATACGAAAACAGGAAAGAAATTATGCTTGATCGATCGATTTATCTATCTAAAAACAGAGCAGGTCTCAAGATGTTTTACTGGTAAAATGGCAATGTCTTACATACAGACATGACAGCAAAAATTAATAGCATTTAAATTCAAAACATTTGGGAATTAGACAATGAAGTGTATCAATTTTCCTACATTTTATTTACATTAATATATTGGGACACTATTTGATATTGACATTTTAATTTTTAATGATAATCTTTCTAAAATAATTAACCTATTAAATCCCATCCTATACAGCGAACAGATGCTTACCATTTTGCGCAGGAGCAGGCTGCAGGTTTTCAGGGGTCTGAGTTGAAGGAAAAGGTGCACTCTGGGTCTCTGGCTTCCTCTGACAGGTGGCGGAAACAAAAGCCTGACCACCTTTAACTGAAGCAGTCAGCATGGAGGCTCTCTGCTGTACCTGCTGGATCTTGGAGGTGATGGAGGGCTGGGAGGCAGATCCTGACACCGCAGGCTCACGTAGGGGAACCAGCACCTGGGTCTTAGGTCTGCTCTTAGCCGCAGGCTGCTGAACAGAGCAGGTAAATCAAAGAAATTATCTCAAGGTACAAAAAATAATCTCAAGGCAATAATGGCCATTCTGAAATACGCATCTAATATTTATATCTATATATATATATTGTACCATATTATCAAATGGATTTAGTTTTACTACATGAGTGCATATTAGAGCTGCAACATTTAGTCGACTAATTGATTCATCGGTAAAGTAATTTTTAATTAAAAAATGGCAAAAAAAAAAAGAAGCTCTTTTCAGCCTTTCAAATATCGAGAGTTTCTGCTTTTCTCTATTTTATACCATATTAAACTGAATATCTTTGGGTTTTGGACTGACAAAACATTACATTTTAAGACCTCACCGTGGACTGTGAGAAACTGATGGACATTTTTCACTATTTTCTGACAATTTATACCGAACGATTAATCGATTAATCTAGAAAATAATCTGCACTGAAAAAATAAAATTGCTGTGTACAGTGTTTTTGAAGTAATATCGTTAGATTCTTACAGTATTTGATACTATTAAAAAGTTATTTTTAATAGGAGTTTTAATTCATGATGTCTTTTGTTTGTTTATTTCTACCTTTTCCTGTTCAGGAGTGCCTCCCCAACATTATCCCTATCATGCGTATGTACCATGTACCTCTGTATGTTTGACTTCATGAGCAACCCTCTTCTTTACTGGCAATGCTTTGGGTTTGACGTTTAACTTCGGCAACTCCACATCCACAGATCCAACCTAAAAATGACAAGGTGAGGGAAAAGATCTTTTTCTTCATCTTTGATCTGGAGTGTCTACAGCATACTTACATACACATCAGGCTGCTCTTCATTTCGCTTATCCTCGTTGTTTGCCTCCATGAAGATCCTGTAGCATTCCTCCATTGGGTCACTGTCCGACAGATCCGCAACTGAATAGTTGACCTCATCTTCATCACTGGAGCTGGAACTAATGATTATAACCTCCTCATTGTCTTCGGTCAAGAAAAGCTGTCCAGCTGATGCGGATGATGGTTCAGCTCTGTTTGCCAAACTGGATGCTGACAAGTCGTGCCGAGCCGGACCTTGGCCGCTGTCTGAAGCTGGTTTTGCTGGCTCACGGTAGCTTTCAGGTGCAGCAGCTTGACCCTGAATCTGTCCTGGCATTTTACTTGGTGTTTTCCCGCTGTGTGGCAGCACTGATGGTACACATTTTGTGGAAGACCACGAATTACTAACCCTGTTCTGCTCTGCTGTCTGGGCTTGCTTGGTTTGTTGTCTGCTTGGCGAGTCTGACTTAGCAACTGGAGCTTTATAAAAAAGTGAATTCTGTGGTAGAAAATGATGTGGCTGCAGTGGATTCATTTTCTTAACACTATGGGGCAGCTCACGCTGAGTCAATTCAATCTGAAACGTGTTCTCTTCCTTTTCCACTTTCACATTGTTCCAGTTGAGATCTCGCTGGTCTGTGGTGGCAGAAGGATTTGCAGGTTCAAGATTTTTCTCCACTACTGTTTCAGCAGCCCGTAAGTGAGTAATTTTCTGACTTTCACTTTGTAGGTCTTCTAAAAAGCCAGTTGACTCCACTACACTCCCATCAACCGGTATATTTTCACATTCTTTGTGTTCAGAAAGATTATTTTCAGCACTGCTACTAACTCTATTTTCTTTTATCATTGACGCAGGTGGAGGGGTTATCTTGCACTCATCAGCGTTTAGAAGTAAAATAGACACCGTTTTGACCTCCTCCAATTCCTCCACTTTATCCTGGAGGGATTTGCCAGCAACAGAATCAACTGGTTTCTGAGCTCTCACTCTCTTTTTGTCAGGCGAGGGAGGAATGTCAATAATAAGGACTTCGTCTTCATTAGAGTCATCAAGTGGCTCTGGAGATGGCGATCGAGAAAGCAGAGACACACACGCGACAGGCTTATTTTGGTCACAATGTACAGTGTTTCTTTCTCTTTTCAAACCTTGTCTGCTTTTCACTTTTTGCTCTTTACTTGATGAGCTGTAAGACCGCATGCCAGCAGAGAAGTTGGACAGAGGGTCATACTCCAAATCGGTTCTTGGCTTTGAGTTGTCAACCACGTACTTCCTTGCCCGGGAGTATGTTTTAGTAAAATCTGTGCATGAAGACAGCCCATAAGGACTTCCGTCTACATTTCTACCTGACTTCGATACAGAGAAATTAGTCGCAGTGTTTATGCTGTCTCCCTGTGCAGTCTGGTAGTTTGACAGTCGTCTTTGCTCCTGCTCCACCTCGTGCCTTACAGTTTCAATCTCCTTGTTAATCCGCTCCAGCTCCTGGAGGGAGTCATCTTTGGTCTCATCATTCACTGGATAGCCATTTTGCACTCCTGTACAAAAGGAATATGAAATAGGGACTTATTAGCATTGGTGATATGGTGGAAAATAATACCGGGTGAGATTGGTTTAAATATAAATAAGATGTTGGGAGTCCTGGTGACCTGTAACTGCATCTTTACATTACCATAATTTGTGTTCTTATAACAAAAGCTTCAAGCATCTGAATTTAAAAAAAAACAGCCAAGATGACAATAGACCCACAAGCGGGTTCGGAAATTAACCTTTTTCCTCACCTGCCACTGTGGCAGGTCACTGAATATTTCTACTGGCCACTATTTTTTTTTTTGTCTGCCACTTCTGAAATCTAGGTAGGACTCTATAAAATTGTAAATACTGAGTCAGTGGTACCAGACCATAAAATTTTGGAATAAAACATGTAACCCTAATCCTTGACTACATTTAATTTAGGCTTTAGAATTGCTTTTTTTTAAATATTATATCTCAATATAAGGAAAACCTGTCTGCCATGATGGCAGGTGACCTGACATTTTTACCTGCCAAAGCCAACATTTACCCTGAATTTGGCAGGAGGCAGGTGCTAATTTCATTCCCTGTCCACAAGTGTGCTACATTTTAAAATTACATCACTTATTATAAAATTACAGGGAAAATAAATGTGATACCATTTATAGCAGTTAGTTTTGGGTACATTTCTAACCCTTATTTGAAAAGAAACAAAAAAAAAACATGCAAGGAAGTCAAGAATTTTAGTACAAAAGTGAGTTGCTTCATCTTTAAGCTAACGATAGATAGACAGACAGACAGATAGACAGATAGATAAGTAAAAAGGCAGTAAAAAAGTTAGTAGTGCAAAGTACAAAAAGAAATATACCAGATATAAAAATACAAGATGAAGAAAACTGTTAAAACTGAATAAAGTGCAGGGTAACATCTGTGATATATGACTATTAAAAAAGTGAATATAGTGCAGAAGAGACTGTTAAAAAGGAATATAGTGCAGAAGACTGTTAAAAATTAATATAGTGCAGAAGAGACTGTTAAAAAGTGAGTATAGTGCACTGTGTGCATTATTATCTGTCTATATTAAATTATTTGACCCACTTTACTCTTAAATGTTGTTGTATATCTAATTGAAAACTTTTAACAGGCAAAAAACAACAAAGCTAACGCACAACTGAAATTGTTGCTAGATAACGTTAGCTAAATCTAGCTACCTGAAAACACTGACCTGCAACTATCGTAGATTTAGACGAGGCACCAGACATATCCGTCACTTCTGTGGCATGTTTGTACAAACAGTGCGGCCGCTCACAATGTCCACGTTGGGAAAAAGGACAATTTATATCAGCAAAAAGACCAAACGAGGGAAACATTATCACGATACGCAAAAAAACGTTTGGTTTGATTAACCGTCGAGCAACAGGTGTAAACTCCAACTGAAGTTCACCCAACGTCCGCCTCCTTTATATAAGCTCTGTCATAGATCGCGAGACGACCGTTAGAATTGAAAAAATAACAATAATAATAATACAAATTAAAACAAATTTTGGTCATTGTTTTTTTGTTGACATTTTTTGAATATTTGTATTTTCAGGAAATAAAATAATTTAAATTGAATCCCCGCATTAAAAAAAAATAATAAATAAATACAAATTCGTGCAAGCTCCAACTGACATTCCCGTCACGTCCGCCCCGCTTATATAAGCTCTGTCATAGATCGCGAGACGACCGTTAGCAATTGAAAAAATACCAATAATTATACAAAATTAATATTTTTTTTTGGTTAATGATTATTTATATTTTTGGGAAATAAAATAATTTAAATTTAATCCCCGCATTAAAAAAAAAAAAAAAAAAATTCGTACAAGCTCCAACTGAAATTCCCGTCACGTCTGCCTCCTTTATATAAGCTCTGTTGTAGCTCGCGAGACGACCGTTAGAATTGAAAAAATACCAATGATAATATTACAAATTCATATTTTTTGTTTTGGTCAATGAATATTTATATTTTCAGGAAATAAAACTTGTTAAATGTAATCCCCGCATTAAAAAATAATTAAATAAATAAATAAAAAATAAAGCCATGACAGTTGACTGCAGTTCATTGTTTCGCCGGTATCCCTCCGCGTCGGCAGATGGCGCTGCTGCCTAAAACAGGACTAGGACCTACAACTAAAAAGTAGTTCCACTGTTTTGGTACACTTTCCCTTCCGCAACCACAACAACAGTGGTCTCATCTGGGATATTAAAGTCTCCAAAACACATACAATCTGCGTTGTTGGAAATGGATAACAGCGAGGATGAGATGGAAGAGGATGAAACCGAGTGGAAGAACAGTTTCGCGGATGTAGTCCCACTTAGCCCCACTACTGCTGCCTCTGGTAAAGTATGAAGACTGGGAGTCTGAGGCTAACTATACAGTTTATTTTGGCTCTCATCTGGCTTTTTGACATGCAGAGAGACACACAGCTCTGTCTGAAACCTATCTATACGTGTCAGATGGTTAATCATTGTATGTTTAATCTCTTGTTTCAGGTCCAAGCCTCAATAAGACATCAGGACCAACAACACCTGCACACAGAGTCATTCTGCATTTTGACCTGGACTGCTTCTATGCTCAGGTGGAGATGATCAGAAACCCTGCACTGAGAGAGGTCCCTTTAGGTAAAGTGATAACATATCCTCTGCAGCTGAAGAATAACACTTTTGTGGTTCAATAATGTCTCTCATGTCATCAGGTATTCAGCAGAAAAACATCATAGTCACCTGTAACTATGTGGCAAGAGATCTGGGTGTCACCAAGCTGATGTCTGTGACCGATGCAAAGGAGAAATGTCCTCAGCTGGTGCTGGTTAAAGGAGAAGACCTGACACACTACAGAGAAATGTCCTATAAACTGACAGGTAGGCAGGATGCTCAGCAAATAAAGCTGTATTCTAATAAAAAAATATATATAGTCGAAAAGGATTTAGTATTTAGAGTAAAATCCACCCAAAACACACTCAATAAACAGATTCCTCTCTAACCTGTGGGTCCATTTGCTGTTAGGTAGTAGCAGATAATAACAGCTATCTTAAAACATCTACACAAAATATCAGGTTTTTGGTGTCAGTCAGTTTAATTGTAAAAATCGCACACTCCTGCTATGCTACCACTGTTACTACTATCTGTGCTTTCCTCATTTACACATACATAGCCCACAGATTACCGCATCACGCTGTTCTCTGATGGTTGTTAGAAAGCTATTTTGGGAATTTAAGTGTATGTTTCCTTTAGCTTACATCGTGTGTATTTTGTATTTATTTGCTCCTCTCCCTTTACCTTTACTTGTCCTCCATCCAGAGCTGCTGATGTCCTACTGTCCGCTGGTAGAGAGGCTTGGATTTGATGAAAACTTCATGGACGTCACAAAGATGGTAGAAAGAAGGCTAGCAGAGACACCGGAGTCTAACAACTTTTCATTTAAAGGACACGTCTACAACCATTTAAGTGAGTCACATTTTGTGGTGTGTAGCTGTACATCTATGTACATACTGTACATCTGGCTCATTGAAACCAGGAAATGAGTTGTGAAACGAGCCAAGAAACTAAAACATGTAAAAAATATTTGCATTGCACTCTCAGTTTCCCACCACATGTAACGTTTACTTTTGGATTCCATTGAAGAGATTGCATTTTCTGTTTTTCTCTTCCTGTTCAGATGCAGATGTTGAAGCCAGTGATCAACCACGGTTGGCTTTAGGTTCACACATTGCAGCGGAACTGAGAGAAGCCATCCACAGCAAACTGGGTCTGACTGGCTGCGCTGGCACCGCCACTAACAAGCTACTGGCCAAACTGGTGTCAGGCACCTTTAAACCCAATCAGCAAACCACCCTGCTGTCGGAGAACGTCGGCGACATCATGGGCTCCCTGAGCGGCCTCCGCAAAATACCGGGTATACACAATCAGCTTATGTATAACTTTTGTGTGCTTAAATATTTTTAAATTCAAAGCTCTTTAATATGTTTTTTGCCCCCACATGTATCAAGTATCCCTGACAATATATTTGTGTTCCCATCATGTATTCTTAGGGGTGGGTCACCAAACTGCTAAGAGACTTCAGGCCCTGGGATTGGTCAGCGTGAAAGACCTTCAGCTCTTCCCGTTGAATGACTTGGTGAGAGAGTTTGGAGGCCCCAGCGCTCAGCGCTTGAAGAATCTGGCCCTCGGTGTTGATGACTCACCTGTCACCCCTACTGGAGCCCCTCAGGTAGGCTAGGATGTCCCAGAAATGACGTGTATCTTCTTAGGTCGAAGTAGTTATCGACTCAGTGGTACAAGTCTGCACACTCATGAACATTGCAGACCTTATTGTTATTTTGAGTCGTCAGAGTTCTTAATTATAGGCCCCTTTTGATGTAAACATGTTATATTTTACAATACGTTTTCCTTAATTCATGTTGCAGTCTCTCAGTGACGAAGACTCCTTCAAGAAAATGTCATCAACTAAAGACGTTTTGGAAAAGATTCAAGAGCTCCTGAGCAGTCTGGTGGAGAGGTGAGACACTCGTCATCGTGGTCTTTTATGCTCGAGGCACTGAATCTAACCTTTTCATCATCTGTTTGAAAACCAGGATGCACAAAGACGGCAGGCAGCCTCAGACCTTCCGGCTGACCATCCGGAGATACTCGGCGACCAACAAGTGGTTCAGTCGGGAGAGCCGGCAGTGTCCGATCCCCAACCACATCGGACAGAAGATCACCTCTGGTGAGCTCCTGCACCAGGAAGGACACTGTGACATCCCACCTGCAAGAGCTCAGGATGGCATATGTAGACACTTTATCAAGTATATTTAGCCCATTACAATTCCATAAGTACAACGCCTGTGTAATGTCAAACTTAAACTCACAAACTTTGCCAATTTTGAGTCCTTAAATTCTGTGAAAGATATTTTTAAAGCTGCTCTGCTCGTCATCTCCATGTCCTGCTGTCATTAAAGCACCGTTTCTTGTAATGTTTCCATAGGCAGCAGTGATGACGCTGTGGTCCAGCTGGTCTCGTTGGCCATGAAGCTCTTCCACAAGATGGTGGACAGCGGCGCCGCATTCCACCTCACCCTCATTAACGTTTGCTTCAGTAACCTGCAGACCAGAGGAGCCGCCGTCAGCGGAAAGGGCTCCATAACATCTTTCTTCACACACAGCACGTCTCCCAGAAATACACAGATCTTCTCATCACAAAGCCAGGTAGCACAGGGAAGTAATGCAGTATATAATCAGGCTCATTCAGTCAGACCAGTCGGCATGATGATGTTCAGTAGTCTCATTAAGCCACTTGTAGCAACCGACTTTTTTAAGACACGTAAAAGCTTCAAAATTCAGGAGCGAGATATTCACTGACATATTTTATGTCGTAGAACAAAATGTTAAAATCTCTTCAGCTTGTGTTAACCACAGACCTTATTTCAGGCATCTAACTAAAAACCCATTGACTTCCAGACGAGGGAACTGGAAGTGTTAAAATGCTAAGTCATTTCAGGGTTTCAGGACTAATTCCTGCACCGCTATATTTGGTTTACTTTTATATATGATGAAGAGAAGCAGCAGATCCTCACATTTGAGGAGCTAAAACCTGTCAGAGAGTGCTTATCTGGATCCAGGTCACATTGATTTAATTATATCGACAGGAATTATTATTATATTATTGGGAAATGTGGACCCTAAGGTTTTCTCTTCTTAGAAATAGTGTGGTAGTACTTTTAATTTCCTGAACTAATTTGTTCTCCTCCTCTTTTATTCTCCAATAGGATGCTTCCTCTCAGAGTGGGGATAGTCACTGCGTAGATCATCAGGTCAACACACACAGCGTGATTACTCAACAGACCCCTCCTCAAAAGACCACAAAAAGCCCTCGTAGCTCTGAGGCAGCGTTATGTGGGTCTAAAGGAAAACAGAGGCCTGTTGTTGCCGTAGAAGACCCTTCGCTTCAGGGAGTATCCTGCAGCACAGCGAGGTCAGACCCCGAAGAAGCAAATATCACAGTGACACATCGGTTGCCCCCGAATGTTGACCCAGATGTGTTCAAGCTTCTCCCTGAGGAAATCCAGAAGGAGCTGTTATCTCCTGCTTACACAAACTCTCTCCCCGGCCTTCCAGCGAGCTCATCTGCAGTGGTTGACATCCCCCACGTAACACAAGACAAGCCTCCACTGTCATTTACTGACTTACCAAATACTAAAGACATAAACGAGGCTATAGAGAAATTGGATCCAAATAACAGGCCGACCACCGTGAATCACCAGAGGCCAAGTTCGTTTCCAGGAGAAGACGTCATGGAAGAAGGGACACCGTCATTCCCTCGGTCTTCTGACTGTAACTTCCCGGGAAATGTGGACCCTAAGGTGTTTTCTGAGCTTCCGCCGGACCTTCAGAGGGAGCTGATGTCAGGATGGAAGCAGCAGAAACCGGTCCTGAAGACGCCGTCGTCCAGGAAACCAGGGAGAAGCTCGACGACCAAAGACGGAAAGGCTGCAGGAAAAGGCAGCCAGGCAAACAATCTGTTAAAGTATTTCAAACCCAGTTAGAGAGGGACTTCTGTTAAAGGTAATTCATGACAGGACAAACTCTTTTTGTATGTTATTTATATTAAAGAAAATCTTTTCAGTTGTTCTCAGGTGATATATGTAAAGGGGGTGAACAAAATAAAAGAAACACAAGAAACAATTTGGAGATGTTTTTTGGTGACACTACTATCAATCAAAATTAAAAAAGGCAGCTACACAGATATGGAGGATCACAGGTATCATAAAAATGATTTCTGATGCATCACTCACAAATACAGTACAATAATGTAGAGTAACGTTGGGGTAAAAGTCTAAAACATTATGCCAAAAATAAGAAAATTGCTTTGGAAAAAAGATGAAAAGTGGTTACAGTTAGATCCACACCAGCATCAACTAAAAACAATTAATGAATTAATCAATGATTTAGAAAGTTTGAACAAAAAAGACAACATTTTTCTGCAAGTTTCAACTATATATCAGCTGAATGCTTTAGAAGAAACTAATAAGTGAGTCTCTAAAGTCAAGAATTAATGTTTACTCTCCGCTACTGGCAAAGAAAAGTTTGAACTTGACCGAGTTGGTATTTATTTCAAGTATTTTGTAAGGTGTTTCTCTTTTTTTGTCCACCCCTGTATGTCAGTGTTAATATGCAGATTATTTGCTGTTCTGGAAATAAGAATATATTGTTTATAAAACTTAATTTTGATGTCAAAGCATCTACAAACTGCTTGATTTTTCTGTGTGAAATCTCCTTTTACTTGAAGCGACCTTCTTATGTTACCACTCATAAACATGGATAAAAGTAAATTCCAAACTCTTAAAGGGACCTTTATTAAATCTTTAGCTTGGGGGTTTTATTGTTTAAATATTGTTCTGTTTAGAGAGAAGCAGGATTACTTTGCTTAGCCTCTAGAAGTGGGGCCTCGCTCCTTGGTTGGACGATTTCCACTGAAATCCACAGAGGCTCACATTATTTGCTCACATCCAGTTTTTCAAAGAGCTTTTTTTCCTCCCCTCTCATGTGAAATACCAGAAAACACAAGGTCTGTAAGCACAGCCCCGCTTGGTTCTCGCTCCTCCCTGGATCACATGTAAGCAGAAGGGGGGAAAGGTTCAGGATGGGCCATCGCATCATGATAGTGATTATTTTATTCAATCAGGACGAGTTGAGCGACGTATGAATGAGTGTTGGCACTTCCTGCAGATAGACTGGTAAGGTATGTGACTTTTTTTGTCATTTTAAGGGAGCTGTGAAACTGTTTGTGTCAGTTAGTATTTGAGGAAATATGGTTTGATAGTGTTTTGTCAGATAAACAGAGACTGCTGTAGGTCAGAGGGTTGATTATTCAGCCTCTCCTCACACATACAGTATAATACAACACCATTAATGATGCACATGGGAAATAACTAGATTTCATGGTAGTATCCTATGTCTTGTCACTGTTGTGGTGCTGGAATTTCCTTAATGCCCTCAAATACCCTACATTTTTTTAATATACTGAAGAAGATAACTGTTATTCTTGAGGATTGTTTGTCTCCTGCGTCACCAAATCTAATTTTCAATGCTGCCTTTATACTGGCCTGTAAGTGTAACCGAAGCATTGCATTGACTTGAGTGGCGTCATTCAGTGTTGAGCTGTCTGCCCGTAGCCCTTTAGGTCAATAAAAGGGAGTTCTGTCTGTTCAAACAGAGGCCCGTGTTTTTCACTCAGCAAAGGCTGAGAAAACTGGCGAGACATTTGACTGCTCATGTGGAAGCCAGCTCAAGTCATGTGGCTCGCCCCTCTCTGATCAGAGCCTAATGAGCGAGGGAGTTATGACGTCCTGATAAGCTTGTGTGATGGTCCTGCACCCTCACAGTGAAAACTGCAGCTTAGGTGGAACTATTTCACGTTTTCTTTTCTAGTTTACTCACCCTCAAGGTTTCTCTAAACTCCTATATGGTTCATGATCCGTCAATAGCATTGGACTGTGAGTTGAACTCTGTGGCAGGTTGAGCACTCAGCTGCACTATGGCTGACTGGGACTATGACTATCTGATCAAGCTGCTGGCACTCGGGGACTCGGGCGTGGGAAAGACCACCTTCCTCTACAGGTACACCGACAGCCAGTTCAACCGCAAGTTCACAACCACAGTGGGCATCGACTTCAGGGAAAAGAGAGTGGTGAGTCATGCTCGGTGTGTAATGTGTTAATAGGTGCACACTTGCACAAGGAGGATTCTTGACTTAAATAAATTATTATGTAACTAGTTCAGAGGCTTGTTGTGTGGTTTGGTTCAGATGTACACAGGGAAAGGTGCTGATGGGACGACTGAGAGGAACTTCAAAGTCCACCTTCAGCTTTGGGACACAGCGGGTCAAGAGAGGTAAATCTAACCTTGATGTTCACAATATAGTTTCTAGGGCTGTCGATTGATTAAAATATTTAATTGTGATTAATCGCGTGATTGTCCGTAGTTAATCGCCATTAATCTCAAATAAATTACACATTTTTATCTGTTCAACATGTACCTTAAAGGGAGATTTGTCAAGTATTTAATACTCATCAATATGGGATATGGGCAAATATGTGTGCTTTATGCAAATGTATGTATATATTTATTACTGAAAATCAGTTAACAACACAAAACAATGACAACTATTGTCCAGAAACCCTCACATGTACTGCATTTAGCATAAAAAAAGTTGCTCAAATCATAACATGGCAAACTGAAGCCCAACAGGCAACAACAGCTGTCAGTGTGTCAGTGTGCTGACTTGACTATGACTTGCCCCAAACTGCATGTGATTATCATAAAGTGGGCATGTCTGTAAAGGGGAGACTCGTGGCTACCCATAGAACCCATTTTCGTTCACATATCTTGAGGTCAGAGGTCAAGGAACCCTTTTGAAAATGGCCATGCCAGTTTTTCCTCACCAAAATTTAGAGTAAATTTTGAAGATTGTCAAATTCATGACCACAAATCTCAACCTCAGTGGGATTCCCCCTCCAACAGTTGCTGAGATATTTCCGTCCTGACCAAATGGTGGCTCAAATCTTCACATGGGAGCTTTGTACTGTGAAACAAATCTGCTTTCAGGTTCCGCAGCCTCACCACAGCTTTCTTCAGAGACGCCATGGGCTTCTTGCTGATGTTCGACTTGACCAATCAGCAAAGTTTCCTCAACGTGAGGAACTGGATGAGTATGTGTCACCTCAGCAGCAGCACTGCTCTGCTTCAGATCAACGCTCTTTTAGATTAATGTGTGGCCACTGAGAGTGAGATGCAAAGTTGAGAGAGAGAGAGAGAGAGAGAGAGAGAGAGAGAGAGAGAGAGAGAGAGAGAGAGAGAGAGTTGAGGAAACTTGAGTTTAAAGTTTGCTCATGCATGTAAATTTGCATTTCATGGGTTTAAATGACTTCCTCTGTGTTGGTTCAGGTCAGCTGCAGGCCAACGCGTACTGTGATAGTCCAGACATCGTGCTGGTGGGCACCAAGGCAGACATGCGGGATATCAGGGATGTTCACGCCAGACAGGCCAGAGATCTGGCAGACAGATACGGGTGAGGCATTACATATAGCAGCACTATTGTTTAATTTAGTTAAAGCACATGTTAAGGGCAGTGTGTGAGTGAGACTGTGTGAAGGGGGCCAGTTTACACACAACACCTGATGCCTCACATTCAAAAGAACAATATAGTTATGTCCTCATAAGGGAGGATTTAAGGCTCAAGTCATTACATATTTTATTTACACATTTATTATTATGAATGGTTGGGTTGCGTCAGGAAGGGCATCCGGGGTGAAGCCTATGACAAATCAAATATGTGGATCATAAAATCAGATCTCAGATGATCAGCTGTGGCGACACCTAACGGGAGTAGCCGAAAGACGAACAAACATTTGCACATTTATTATCTTGTAGGTCGAACAGACTGAAACGTTGAATATAACTATATCAGCAGTAAGCGAGGGGGCGTGCAGAAGTTTTCACATTTGTATTCATTTATATTCACACAGAACAGTTTGAGTTACTGATGAAAACAGACTTTGACTTTGTTTCTTGACTGAATCAGAATTCAAAATTGTCCAGTTTTACATCAGTATTGTTTACAAATATTATTATAATAAAATCCTTTAACTGTTATTAAATTAAGTAGTAACTAGCATCCTCGTACTAAAACCCTGTCAATCAATATGAGTGTAGAGCTGCAATATTAGCTTAATATTACTCTCATTTATTAAAGTGTATTTTTATTTGTATACCTTGATGACCAAGTAAGTACTAAATAGAGTAGGTTTGCTGAGATGCTGCAATGCCTCCTTCACCAGTACACCACAGGATGGAGCTAGTGAACTGCTTACAACCTTCCTCCACAGTGGTTTCCAAACTGTGGGTCAGGGCCCCACCAAGGGGTCACAAGATAAATGCTGGGGGTCATGAGATTAAAGTGAAGAGAAGAAAATACATATCTGCTTCACAAACTTGTGTTTACCTTTTTAGAGCATTGCTATTTTCAATTTTCCCTGCCAAATACTGAATAGTTTCGCCTCTTCAGGCCTCTAAAATTAAAAAAAATAACTTTTAGTTTGAACTACTGAGGACTAATACATACACAATATATTCACTAAATGTCAGCAAACTCCTCTCTCTGTTCTCGTCAGCATCCCCTACTTTGAGACGAGTGCCATGACGGGCGTCGATGTGGACCAGGCGGTGACCACCCTGCTGGACCTGGTGATGAAGAGGATGGACCAGAGCTCTCCCGGGGGCCCCAGCTCTGAACCCAACGGCAGCCCCGTCGTCAGCCACGAAGAGGAGGAGGCTCCTACCAGGAGGAGGTGTGCCTGTTGATGTTACCACCAGCAGCCACTCATTTCTTTTTTTTACATTTGCATCTAAATGACACTGCATTTTTAAAACGCTGCCGTTTTCTGGAGCTTGACCAGAGTGCCTGCTAGGTGAGAAGATCATTTGAGATCTTAAAATCAGCTACTGCTGTCTGAAATGTTATTTATTCACAGCCTGTGCATTGTGAGAAAGCGTAGATACAGGAGAACAAGACCTTACAAATTGTATATAGTACAGTAAATGAATAGGTATTGTAAAAAAAATGTTTCAAAAACACCAAGTGGTTCTGATTCAGCGAAAAAAGAGTCAATTATCGTCTTCAAATGGGTCATATCAGAGAAAAATACTGTTTTTATTTGACACATTGAGGCATTGATGGAAGGAATATGCAGGCACATAACGTATATTTATCATGGAGTATAATCAAAAAACATTTAAGACATGGTTACATTTCTTATATGAATGATCGTTAGAATAACCAAGATAGCAAAGTCACTTACATGATTTATGATTTTTATACGACATGTACATAAGCGGCCAAGCTTTTTTATGCTTTATGGAACAAAGTTGCCATGCAGATCGAACACAAGTACAAGAATGTTAAAGGGTTGTTGGAACAAATCCTGTATTGTGCTGCGTTTGGAATAAAGACGTTTTATGTTTAGGTTATGTATATGTCACTGTCTTGTCATTTTAAATGTAACGCACAAAAAGCTATACTGTTATTCTGACTGGAAATACAATCCTCACAGACGTTGTTAGCATCATTATTGTTTACACACATTCTACACATTGATTTTGATTTAAATTAAGAGAAAATGTCCTGCATTCATGTCAGTGGATTTTTCCAAACAAATCGAGGACATTCATGGAGTCACAAATAAACTCTACCACATTACTTTGGCTGAAAAGCAAAAAAGTCTAAAATGATTTTTGTGCCACAAAAAGTGATATTCAACATCAAATTCAACATCAAAAAAAGGGATACTCCATTTCTTATACAATAATACTTGCTGTTAGTTGTCATACATCCTCCAAAATCCCAAATCCATCTGTGTCAAGCTAACATTTCTCTCTCTTTGGTGTACAAAACATTCCTAATGACGGGGACTACAGAAACTATCCTTAAATGTACACATCTATGGCATCAATTAAATGGCCTAAAAGTCAAACTTCTTCATCAGATATGTGTTGTCATGGTGGTGACTGCACTGTGATTTGGAGACAGCACACAAAAATCTGAAATGATCATCTTGTCTAAAGGAGACGGACAAAAAAGAAACGCTTTGTGTGGGACGGGATGTCGAGCAAACGCCTACCACGCTAAATCTGAATGAGCACAAAACCACACACTACTATCTGGTTATGTGTGAATGAGTGCATCGCTCTGTGTATTAAACCTCGGCCTGAGCCATTGAGTTTGTAACGAGGAGCCCATGTCGCAGAGTCATGAGACGGGTCATGTGGCCAGCTTTCAAGTCTGCGGGGTGGACTGTTATCGAGAACCCAAGATTATCTACAGTTACAAAAAATAAAGCTTAAGTTGATCTGTAGAGGTTTGGTCCCATGTGGAATATATTAGGGTTCTTTTAGCCATCAAACGTCTCTCGTACAAAGAAAAGGTGATATTCTTAAGGAATACACCATCAGGAATACAAACAATAGCAAAGAAGTCAATTTTTACCCTCAAAACATTCTTCAAAAAGGTTGTATAAAACTAGCCTAAAAGATTTGTTAGTGCTTCACATGCAATGTCATTTAAATGGATCATGCTCTTTATACGAGATGCACATAACATTCATTCATTTCTGTTTGATGTCACAAATATTGGAATTGATATGATGAATAAATAACTTTCCCCCGTCAACAAAACCTCTATAATAAATAGTGAATTCTCTTCTTTAGTAATCTTTATAATTGAAATAGTGGTAAACCTCAAGATAAGTTGTTGGTATTGAAGAAACTGTCCAAAATGTTGTCCTGATGTTTTTCGCCACGCTAGCGCCATGATTTATGTCACAAAATAGTCCGGTACCTTTTTGTCGAACTTTACATTTTTCCCGGTAAGTATTGTAAATGTGTCTCTCCCTTTTTCACTGATCCAACAGTTGTGTTTTCTGGAGCTGGTTGCAGCTGTTCGTAAATGCAAACTCAGTTTGTTTACTAAATTAAAACAGGTTTCACTACACCAACGAGTTCTTACATAAATATTAGTCGTTACTAAAATATTTACACTGACTAAACTGCAGGTGAAACTGTTGCAGCACAGCTAACTGAACCAACTGACAAAGCTAATTTCATCTGAACTGTGTAATAATGTAAACGTCAGAGATTTTAAATTGCGCTTCACAAAAATACCCCAAATTACAAAATGATATGCAAGTAACGTTAGACTAACATCAGCTAGGTTAGCTAGCATAATTGGATATTTGCCAATCATGCTAAACTGCATGAATACTAGCCTCAGAAACATTTACATGTATGCATATGAAACAAAGTCACACCTACATTTAAAAAGGATTGGCAGTTATTTGCCCCCCTAAAACCTTAACTTTATTCATGTTAATAAAGTCTTTACTAGCTAAGATATTCAAAGATCGATACCACAGTTATCTTAGCTTAGTATAAAGACTGGAAATTGAGTAAACAGAGTTTGTTTAATTTATACCAAAAAAAATGTAAAAAGCAACAATTTGTGGTTTTACGGGGGGTTACTATTTCTTGGCCCGGAGCAGTGACTTCCTGAGGTCTCCTCGTCACCACGAGGATGCAACACGATTTTTAAACTTGTTAGTATTTAATTAGAACTTAAAAAGTACTTTACACACAAATTTAGGAATGAATTTATGAATAACCGGTGCAACCAGTTTGTGACTCATGTATGTACATTCGACTCAAAGAACTAAGCCTGTGATTATCCGAAAAATAAATACCCAGGAGTTTGTTTAACCAAACTTAACGCTACATCGAGGTATAGATTTAAAAATCCTCCAAGACTCTCAAGAAATGTCCTTGCTCAAATTTTCAAACAAAATAACATGTCAATATTTTTCCTGTGTTTTGGGATACAGGTTAAAAATCTTTTCTTTTCTTTTCTTTTTTAATCGTGCAGCAGACTAAATATTTTTTAATCCAGATGTTTAAAAGAGTCTGAGGATTCTGGAAAGTGTTGTTAAACAACATTTTGGGTATTTTTGTTTTTGGAAAATCAAAGTTCTGTGACTGGAATGTAGTCGCTAGCGTGGCTATAGACTTGTAGTCTTGTTGGAAGATATTTCTAAATGTCTTATAGTCTCAGAACCTAATGTAGGCCGACACCACTTTCTAAAATTCTGTATTTTAATGACAACACACTTTCGTCTGTCTATGAATTTATGGCTTGTTGTTGGAATGTCGATTATTATTCCAAAAATTTGGACAATCTCAACAAAATTTGAAGTGGACAGTCACACTGTCTACAGAGAATAAAAGACATACAAGTATATATATGGTATATATATATATATATATAGAGTACAGTCTTGTAAATGAATACCATCTTCCAGAGCAGTGCAGATTGTCTGACACCTCATTGGGGGGAAAAAAGGCCTGAAAACAGGAACTGCACCTCTCTTGAGGCATTTAATCTGATTACAAAAAAACACTGATCTAACTCCTTCCCTGAGATTAGGCAGTGATTTCAGTGTACAGAATCAGTATACTGTTGTAAAAGGCGATTAATCAATCAGAACTGGAAGATTTGACCTTGTGTTGAATCCCCTCTGCGAAATCCAGGTAAAATAGTTCAGTTCGAGCTGTTCAGCCACAGCCAGCAGCCATGCAAAGGAGAGTAATGGAAGCAACTGAGCAGCGTAAAAAGTCCTAACTGTGTAGTGCTGAGGACAACAATATATACCGAATAAATGAGTAACAACGCTGTGATAAGTCTGTGACATCTTCGAGTGATATACAGCGTGACGTGAGTGTGGGTTTGTCGAATGAGGGTGTCGTAAATTGCCTTAACACTTATCATGCATCGTGGGTCACAACAGAAGTTAGAGCTGAGCGGATGTATCTGGGTCTCTGGAGTCAACCATCCATCGTATGTCTACGAGCAGTGCGTCAGGCTGAGTCTGATCACGCCTTCCCTGTGCAGCTTGTAGAGCAGCTTGAACTCGCTGGGCAGCTGGTGGGTCTCCTGCCACTTGGTGGTGAATTTGGTCCCTTTCTTGTCGTAGTAGTGGTAAGGCAGATCGTTGCCCGTGTTGGGGTCCCAGCCGAAGGGCCAGAATCCGTAGAGGTGGATCTCGTCGCACATGGCGGAGGCCAGCGTGTACATTAGGATCCCGGTGCTGAGACGTTTGGGGGAGAGGTTTTTAGTCTTCCAGTATCTGTGAAGGAAAAATTTAATTAAATACCTCTGGGAGCAGAATACAAAGAGTAATCCTTCATCACCATAATTCAACTTCCCTTATGACTGTATGCAGTGGTGGAATAGTACATTTACTCAAATATTGTACTTCGAGGTAGACCTACATGTACATTACTGGAGTATTTCCATTTTTATGCAACTTTATACGTCTACTCTACAACATCTCAGAGGAAAATATTGTACTTTTTACTCCACTACAGCTTTAGTTATTTTTCAGGTTACAATTGAAAACAATCCAAATTTGGTGAGTTTGAATTTGAATGTTGACTGAAGGATTAAGTGTTCCATTATGTGTTGATAAAATTATCCTACTTCTTAAGCTAAATAAACTATTTAAAAAGCCTCTTGGATCAACTGGAAAATGCATCGCCACAAAGCTGAAAACAGGGCTGTTTTTCTGACACCATGAAAAGTTGACTTTTCCAGAGATATGTGGTTCTCACAGGACAGCGACGCTACAAACATATGATGATCTTATGGAAAATGATTATTTCACTTTCACTTTTACAATATACTAGGCATAGTAGGCCCCTATTGACCCACATCTATGGGGCTTATAGCAACTGATAACGCCTACTTAATGGCCTGATATCAGTCAAATCGGGTGCAGCTAAATAATTAAAGTACATTTAAATTCACCATGTGTAAGTTTTTAATTGTCACCTAATCACACAAAGCTGTGGTCCTGATCATACTGAACTAACATTCAGATCAACTCTCTTACTTGTTGACATCGTGCATGATGTTTCCCGGCCAGGCCAGTTCGACCTTCAGCTGACCCTTGTGCTCCACAAAGAAGTCCACCAGGGTCCTGGTCACTGTGGCTGAGGTATGAAGGAAGAAAGCAGGGATCCACAGGATGGCTCCCTCCAGCTTCTTCAGGTTCAGGAAGAAGTTGTTCCTGTCTTGGATGGTCAGCAGGTTGTTGTAGTACCTCTCCAGGATGCTTGGGTTAAAGGTGGTCAGGTTGGTCTTCTTGCCCACGTCCTTGGAGTAGACCTCCGTGGGGGCGAAGTTGCAGCGGAAGACGAAGTCGGCCTGGTCGATCTCCGGGCCGCAGTGGCTTCCTGTCAGGATGCCGCTGTTGCCCACCACGGCGCACATGCTGTAATGCTTGTTGTGGATGGGAGACGTGTCCGGGAGCAGCGACTTCAAGTTATTGCTGATGGAGAAGACGTACTTGTGGCTGGAGTAGTCGAAGTGCATCAGCTGGCCGACGCGCACGCTGTTCTTTGTGAGGGAGAAGTTGGTAGGAATGTCGATGTAGCTGAAGATATCTTTCCTGAAAAGAGAAAAACACTTTAACACTGTGGCAGGCAGTAGTGAAAGAAGTACTCAGATCTTTTATTTAAGTTAAAGTAGCAATACCACAATGTAGAAATACTCCCACCATTGGGCACTATATATATATTTGCCTATATTATTATTACTCATGCATTAATGTAAAAGCGGGATCTTACTTTTGTAGTTGGTTGAGGTGGAGCTAATCTTTAACTATTTTGCATAAGACTGCAACTAATGATTTTAATTATGGATTAATCTGCTGATTATTTTCTCCATTAATCAATTGATTGTTTGGTTTGTAACAAATCTGAAAATAGTGAGAAATGCGTCACATTTACCCAAAGCGACACCTTCACAATCCTGTTTTGGCCAACCAACATCAAACCACAAAATGATTTTAAAAAACCCAAATCAAATTATTAAAAGGGAAAGCAGCAATTTCTCACCTTTCATAAATTAGGACTATGAAATAGTAAAATTCTGCATGAAAAATAACTGAAACAATCAAAATAGTTGTCAATTCATTTTCATTTGATTTTCTATTGATGATTTATAAGCTTTTTGTATGTTTTGGATGCATAATTCTCATTTTGTAATGTAACTAAAGCTGTCAAATAGTTGTAGTGAAGTAAAAAGTACAATATTTTCCTCTGAAATGTAGTGGAGTAGAAGTAGAAAGTGGCATGAAAAGAAAGGACTCAAAGTACAAGTACCTCAAATTTCAGTACTTGAGTTAGTGTACTTAGCGTTACTTTCCATCACTGCTAGAAACCCAACTTTTTAACAGTTTAACAGTATCCAAGAGGAGACTGTTTGTCCTCTTGTGTCTTTAAAATATTCCCTTTAACAGTGTAAACCCTGCCTGCTGTTTATCCTGCAGGATGACAGATACTAGAGTAGAAGAAGTAGAGTAGGTAAATAGTAGATCATTAAAATCTCTCACCTCTGCTGATAAAAAGCCGTCTTGTTGAACTTCCATTTGGACGGTTTTCCTTGGAGCTCCTCGTTCAGGGCGTTCGTTAAGGGGATGAAGGACGGGTCCAGGAAATTCAAGGCAAACTGAGACCTGTGAACAAGAACCAGAGGAAATATATTTCTAATTATGCCATGTGTGTACTGCTCTCTCATTTGGTTTTGTTTGGCCTTGTCTTAAAGGGGATTACATTTATTCAGATGGTTTTCTGAGGTATTTAAACAAGTGATCCGCAGAGATCTGTTCTGGTTATTCTGAGAAGACAAGGAGTTTTTCATAAACTCACCAATAAGCATGGATGTGTGACATTGACACTTATCATCAGATTCTGATTCTCCATGTTTAGAAAAATAGTTAAATTAAATGCTTTTTAGCCTTTGAAATGCAACAGCCATTTCATTGTGAAACATAGAAAAGTGTTTAGTGGAACCCTGTACACATTTTAATATATCTGAACCAATTAATTCATCTCTCATTTATTTAATCTGATCTTTTTGGGTTGCCAGGTTGTGGAAAATTCCTTCGACCAGTTGGGCGGCTTGCACGACTTCTATCTTCTGGAAAATGTCTGCAATGGATCTACACCAGAATCCATTTATTGACTATTTACTGACATTTAAAACTGCAGATGAGATGGATTAAAAACCCCTCTCTTAATGACACATGGGTGATGGATTACCAACATTTAGAACTGCATCATTAGCAAATACAAATGATTCACGCCAGCCAATTAGTAGATGATTTATTAACAACTAATAAAGCATATAGTTAAAGCTTATAAACCTTTTGTTCTCTATTTATATGTATTTTTCAGATGGGGAATTCATGTTTTAGCTGGATGAGGTGGAGTTAATGTTCACTAGTTATACATTTATAGTAGTTCAGTCTTTGAATGCATCATATTTATAAGCTGACAGCGGTGGAAAAATTATTCGGATCTTTTATATCTATGTAGAATAGATAATAGAGTAGAATGTAAAATGCAATATGTTACAGATTACTAGTTACACTGTTAAAAATGTAATAAGTAATCTTAATTAATTTAATTAAGTAATTTAAATTAATACATTTGATTACTTTTCTAATAAATACTTTAAACTTGGCAATAAATCTGAAAAGTCCTAAAAACATTAACCTAAACCAGGCAGTGTAGTACTCAACACTGATTACTGTCAACATTTGATTAAACAGAGCAACAGAATGAATGTTATAATGTACATATATGCTTTTACCCGAATATAATATATTCGGATGTAATCACCAACATTTTGATTAGTAACTGTAATTTAGTTACATGTTTCTTTTTCTAAATAACTGTAACTGATTACATTTATTTTGTAATTTAATTACTGTTAAATGTAACTAGTTGCGCCCCAACACTGACATTATACTGCATCTATAGATGACAGATAAATGTAGAGGACTGAAAAGTACAATATTTCCCTCCGAAATACAGCCTAGTGGAGTAGAAGTATAAAGAAACATGGAATGTAAATACTCAAGTAAAGTAAGTATCTCAAAATTGTAAATAAGTACAGTACTTGAGTAGCTAAATGTACTTTCCACCACTGTAAGCAGATCATGTTTTAGCCTGTATGTGTAAAAACAAAAAGTATAACTGTAGTGGTGTAAAAAGTACAATATTTCCCTCCGAAATAAGATAAGATAAGATAAGATATTCCTTTATTAGTCCCGCAGTATGGAAATTTGCAGTGTACAGCAGCAAAGGGGATAGTGCAAAAAACAAGAAGCATCAGCTAACACAGTGTAAACAAAGTGTAACAAAATATGAACCATTTAAATAGAAGGAAGCATAAAAATAGGAGCAGTATATACAGTATTGACAATAAACAGACTATTAAAAAATTGCACAGGTGGAAATGATATTGCACAGTGAGAATGTAGTGATGATTGAAGTACCTCAAATTGTACTTAAGCACAGTACTTGAGTACTACATGTACTTTTGAGTCACATAGATTGGATGTGATGCTGCTGATAATGCAAACGTTTACAGTGCAACTACCTCACTGTACTGTATGTTACGTCACAACACGCATCGCCCATGGCAACAACATCAGCACCACGGACAGCTCTCTGTCTGTTTGATTGACAGGAAGCATCATTTAGCCCAAATTGAAGAGAGAGAGTGATCACATCCAGGTTGAATGGTGCATACACAAGGCCTGACTCCTCTCTCTCTCTCTCTCTCTCTCTCTCTCTGTGTGTTTATATTTACAGCAACAATAATCATCTTCATCATCTAAACTACATTATCATCACTCACCTAAATCCTGCGTGGAACATGATCCTCGGGCCTCCCATGTAGTACTTGGAGGAGGTGAAGAGGCTGTCTCTTCGCAAGGATACATAGCTGATGAGCGACAGGATGAGCACGGCGACGCACAGGATAACCAAACCCAGGGCCTTGGCGATGCGGACCATCTTGGGAGCGTTTTCATTCCCTGTATGTAGCTGCTGCTGCTGCGAGGCGTTGGCCTATGATGTTGTCATGGCCGGCTCTGCTCTCTCTCTGCCTGTCTGCAGCATACAGACACACTGGAGGCTCATGGGCTCATATGATGGGAGAAAATGGACGGCTGGTGGTGCTAGGCGGATGCATGGTGAAGATGATGTCGCTCTCATTCCTCCTGACTGTTTCCCTCCTCTTCTTCTTCCTCCTCTTCCTCTGCTGCTGCTGCTGCTGCTGCTGCTCCACACTCTGTGGTGACTCTCCTCCTCCAGGCGGCCGGTTTAATCATGGAGATGGAGCAGAAGAAATGCGTGTCAACACATCCAGCTCGATAGAAGACAACCAGCACCACCAGTAGCATCACCACCTCCTCCTCCTCCTCCTCCTCCCCCTCCCACACACACACACACACACACTGAACCAGCAGGCTCCTCTGCAGCATAAAGGAAAGCTTGTCCAATAATAAACTGAATGGGATAGAAATAGAGAGATGGGGGGAGGAACAAATCACACAGTTACATCCTTTATTGTGCCCTTTAATCTTAAATCTGATCTTTTTACTCAAGTAAATTTCACACACTTGTAATTTACTTGAGTATTTCCATGTGATACTTTATACTCCACTACATTTCAGAGGCAAATATTGCACTTTTTTACTCCACTATATTTATTTGATAACTTTAGTTACTTCGCAGAATCATTCATTTTCATTCATTTCTAAATTAATTTCGAACATTCAGAATACCAAAAAAAAATAATATAAAAAATAAAGAAAAAGAGAAGAAAGTTTAATCAATCGTGTGTTGAAGGATTGCTTTTACCAACTGTCCTTGCTTGAAGAGAGAACAGGAAAATGGTTTTATAGTTTTAAAGTTGGGGAAATAAAAAGTATAGCTTCAAGCAGGAGAAAGACAATAATTTCCAGGTTAAGATTTGGTCACACAGGACTAAACAGTAGCCTACATTATCTAAAATATGAAAACATAATACAAAACAGAGGTGTCAGATATATATAATAAGAAAACGTTGATAAGAGAGATTATATTGAAGTCTGATTTATGTGATAATTTCATGAGGATCATTCATTTAATTTCAAAATTTATTTCGGAAAACAATAAACAAATAAATTACAAAAAAAATAAAATAAAAAATAAATAAAAAGAGAATGATCACACCAACAAGTGGAAAGTCAGAAACAAGTAGTATTTACATACAATGAAAAGCATAAGAAAAATAAATTGTCAAACACTTGATGCCTTGATTTACATATTCAAAAAGGAGTGAGAAGAAGTATACATTTATTTAATCCCACCCCTTCTCCATAAGTCATTCATTAATAATTAACCAGCTTCCTTATTGAGCCATACATGTACTCTTTTGTCTAACTATAATTATTATTATTTATAATTATTCTAACTATAATTATTACCTTTAATCTGTGTCATACAGAAATATAAATTAATTACTGATATAATTATCCCTATCAAAATATAATTTTTTTTTCACTCCAGAATACCAATTCATTACTTATACAGTAATATAACATAATCACAATACCAATTCATTACTTACATATTTAACTTAATCATATTGACTATTTGTTATATTTTGTTATATGCGAATATTATTTATAATATACAATTTATAATATACAATATGCACATGCAATACAACATCTTACAAGACCTAATGATTCCCAGGGAGGAGCAGTATAATAAAGTTTAAAATAATTAATAATAGGTCCAACTTTACCAGCTGCAACATTAAAGTAATACACGTGTGAATGCATTAATAAGTATAATTCAATAATATAATATATATATATTATTCTGAAATGGGCTATTCTGCATGGTGAGTACTTTTACTTTTTGTAATGTAAGTCAATTTTGTATTTGTAATGCTTGTAACAAAGTATTATAATAATAAAAAACATGTTATTATTAATATTATATAAGTCAGTGTTTCAGGCTAGTCTCGGTGGGTAACCAATGACACTACCTGTGTTTATTGCTGCTTTGACATTATAATAATAATTATTATCTTTATTTGGAGCACTTTTCAAAACCCCCTTACAAAGTGCTTCACGATGGCAGCAAAAAAAAAATTAGACATAAAAAATTTAAAATAAATAAATAAAAACATTATTTAAAAGAAATAAAGGACAGTTCAAAGAAATAAAAACTCAAATAAAATCAGGAAAGGCTCTCCGATAAAGGTATGTTTTAAGAAGGGATTTAAAAGAGTTTACTGACTCAGTTGACCTGATTTCCTCGGGCAGATCGTTCCAGAGCCTCAGGTCCCTGACTGCAAACGCTCAAGTACGTACTGGTGCATATGGAGGGTGAACAATATAACTTTAGGCAACGCCCCAGTTCACCACTAGTGTACAATTAAAAATACAAGTGAATTGAAACAGGAAAAAAACAAATGAATAAAAAGCTTTTTTTTTTATTTGGAAGGATTATTTCTGACCCTTCCAACATATTCCACATTATATCCAAATACAACACATTATGTATCATTCACAAAACATAAAGATTTTTCCGTCATTTTTTACATGTTATATACATTTTTTTAAACATTTTTTAGCTTATTTTGGTAAACATGAACAACATCCATTCATAATCACATATGTCAACATTTCCATGCATATACAGTCTGGTATTTTCACACTAAGTTGTCCTATATGTCACATTAGGATGGTGTACTAACATACGCTTGCAGAATACTGTATATATGGATGGTATTATTGAGTATAAAAACGGGTTTAAAAAAAGATGGAGGATGTGCTAGTGTGTTAGCTGGTATTCAACCGTGAGTGTATCTCATGACTGACACAAGTTCTCCGTTGTGCTTCACGGGTTTTCCTGGAATGTGCCGAGCTCGGACACAAACAATCACAAAGAGAACATCTTAGGAAAAAAGACATTCAGACGCGTTACCATCAAGCTGCCGAGATATTGCAATTTTCCATTTTGCATTTATACGATATGTATTATTTTTAAACATTAAAAGAAACAGACAGTAAACTGAATCAACACAGGCACTTAATGATTGAAACCTGTCACTTGTCGTACCTAAGGTGGTACGACAAGTGAAATGCAGGTTTGCTCAGAAACATGGGGACCACCTTAAAATCAGTTACAATTCAGATGACAAATACACATCCGTCGCTACTGCACAATGAGGACTCGTCACTTTTTGCAGTTGAGAAAGGCAGATGGGAAGAAGGCTCCTTCGCCGTCGCTTCCTGGCGAGCCGCAGGGGCTGTCTTCTCCACAGCTCATATCCTCACAGGAGTCCTCGCTACAAGACAAGAGGAGGCCATTAATAAATACTCAGTGATTAAAGGGAGAGCTGAATCTATTATCTGATTCATAAATGAGTGAACGGTTGTATAATGTCTGTCTGTAGTTCTGGAGGTGTTTTATGATCCCTGAGAAAATAACCCTCGTGTTTTCTCTGCCTTGGCTTGGAGACACATTATCAAAAACAGAAAGCCTTTGTTACAAACAGGAAGTGTGGAATTTAAAAGATTTGGCTATTGACTGGGAGGCTCTAATGAAAAGATTATATTGAGCTGCATTAAAAGCAGCATTTTTGGAGCTTGACTCAGGGTCAGGGTTTGGGCCCAAAGCCAAAGATGACATCCTCAAATGTCTTGTTTTGTCCACAACTCAAAAATATTCCGTTTACTGTCATAGAGGAGTAAAGAAACCAGAAAATATTCACATTTAAGAAGCTAGAAGAAAACAACAAAAAACTACTCAAACAGATGAATCGATAATCAAAATATTTGGCGATTAATGTAATAGTTGACAACTATTCGATATATCATTGCAGTTGTAGTCAGGGTGTCTCAGCCTCTGCCGTTTCAATTTGACCATTAAAAAAAAGAAAGTCTATCTCTTGGGGAGTCCCACAACTTTATGGTTAAGTGCTGGAATGCCCCTTTAATCTGCAACAATTCTGATAATTAATTAACTGTTATTTTAATAGTCATATATCAAGCCAAAACATCAAACATTGACTGGTTCCAGCTTCTGTGACGTGAGAATTGCTGTTTTTTTGGTGTTTTATATCATTAACTGAATCTGATGTCAACTTGGGTTCTGGGAAACTGTGATGGACAGTCTGCACTATTTTCTGACATTTTATAGACAAAAATTTGATCGAAAGAATATTAGATTTATCAATGAAGAAAGTAATTGCTAGTTGCAGCCATAGGCTGTATAAAATATGGACATATTCTCCGTGATGTCGACCATAGGTTTGTGAAGAGCCGTTGTAAAGCTCAAAGACGATTTTAACAGCCTAACTCATGGCTAATCATAAAATGGGAAAAGAGGTGGATCGCCGGTGGAGCTGAGGCGGCCTTGTTGAGGCAGCAGAGCAGACAGACCTGTTTTTTGTACCAGAGGTAAACATGTTTATTTCTGCTGTAAAGTTGGGCATTTTAACACGAGGGTCTATATGGATTGACTCCCTCTTGGACTCTCAAGTGGCCATTCAAAGAACTGCAGTTTTTGGCACTTCAGCATTGGCTTAATTTCTCAGCACCGGAGGTTGCCGCTTGGTTGCAGCCCTAGTTCAGAGTGATATCAATTAAGGTAATAAGGCAACAGTGATATATTACACTGTGGCAAATAAGGCTTTTGGGTTGGCAAGACTGTCTTCTCCAGTACCCATTTCACCATTTATGGGTCCAGTTCAACTTTAAAAGGAAACTTCATTTTTTTAATTACTGTTAGCAGCTGTGATTGTTCTGAGTCATGAATTTGAGGACTTCAAAATTTGTCCGTTGGCATTCAGGAATGACCTTTTCGTCAATATCTCACCATCACAGCACAGTTTATTCAGTCAGAAGAAGGGCAGTATGAAGGAAATAGAAAAAAATGGACTATTAACCTCTCACTCTCGTCCCAGCTCCCCTCAGGAATGGTTGGCAGGCCGGGCACACTGAAGTGATTGGCCTGAAGGTTCTGGGCCGTTCTCCTGGAGACGATCCAAACAAGCTTTTTGTTGTCTGGTTTGTTACATTCACTTGAGCAGTATTCAGTCATGCATTTGGCCACAAGTTCCTTCCAGTGGAGGAGCTCGCTGTCGCTGATCTGTGAAGAAGACAAACAGGAAACATCTGAGGCTGCAGACAGAAATAGTCTTAAAATACGCTGTCATCAACAAGTGGTTTTCCACATACTATATGTGCATGTGGTCAGGCAGTGACATTGAAATGTCACATTGTACAATTTCAACACAAGTATTTATAATACAAAGCAGAGAGATGTGAGAAATGATGGAATCTGAGTAAAGACTTTAGCATATTAGCTACATAAAAGACTTGAATGCTGCTCAATATGTGTTAAAACATAAGGTGATGCTAAAATAGTGACACAAAAAATGAATTATGGAATCTCTCAGTTTCATAGCGGGAGAAAAAGTCCGGAGAAACAGAGAATTAAAAGTCATCAGATACTATAAAGAGCCTCATGGAAGCACTATAAAAAAATTTAATGGTCACAATTTTGATAATAAATTAATTGTTTAAGTCATTTTTTAAACAAATTTAAAGAAAAAAAAACTCCAAGTTCAAGTTTGTCTTACATGTTTTTTATTATATTATTTAATTTTCTATTCTTGTAGGGCAGTAAACTGTATATATTTCGGTTTTAGACTATCTGTCGGACAAAACGAGCCATTTGGAGACATTACCATGGTCTCTAACAACTTGTGATGGCCATTTTTCAGTATGTGCAGACATTTCATAGAGCAAACAATATTGATTAATTGAGAAACTAATCACTTGTTGCAGCCCTACTATTTGTATACCTTTAGGTGTCTTTGGAATTGCTGTACAATCTTCAACAAGGTGACGGACTGGAGGGCCTCAAACTCCTGAGCAATGAGGGACAGTGCCAGCACTGATGGCTGTGGAGGAGAAAAATAGCATATTAATAAGACTCAAAGTGTGAACGCTGCTATGCTGTGAAATTGCTCGCCTGAGAACAATCCTTACTTTTGCTTTAGAGAAAACAAGCCGGCATAAGCAGGCTTTTAGCTGGGCTTCCAGTCTCCCAATGCTTGGGATCTCCTCCCTTAAAATATAGAGGGAATCCTAATGTGATCCGCCAGAACAAAAGCTCATAAAGCAGAATCTATTTGACCAACTCCATGCAAACTGGAGCAATGCATCAGCATTAAAATGTTTACCTTCCAGCAGACAGGAATGTGAAGGCGGGGTAGTAGAGGTGTAGAAAGGTAAAAGCCGTCACAGCCTCGGGCTCCACACTGAGCTTCTCTGAGATAATCTTCTCCATACGACACAGGTCTGACACAGTGAACTTGCTTTGGCTTATGCGAATGAGTTCATGGGTGGGTGAGACATTGTTCTCTTCCTCGACCATTTTCGCCGCGATGTGAAGACAGCAGACTCCGATACAGGGCAAGTGTTTGGGCTGGACCTGACACCATGACACAACAGTGATAAATGTGAGTCAACATCCCATGATTCAAGGTCAAACAAGGTCAGGCCGTGTTTTCTTCTTACTGGTGATAGGAATGTGATATGCAAACTTGAACCAACACTTAAATACTTAAATTCCTACCTTCATGATGGCGAGGAATCTATCAAGCAAATTGACAGCTTGAACAAATGTTTGAGTGCTGTAGCCAAAGAAACTGGTCAGGCCCCACAGTTCTTCCACTCGGGTGTCTCTGCATTTCGCAGACACTCCACTGTGATTCTGAAAATAAACCACTATACATTAGATAGACATCGCTGGGAACAGAATATATTTTTAGCAATCCCATAAGCCTGCACAGACAGACAAAAATGTCAAAAGTGGGTCAGTGGGTTACCTCTGTGCAAGCTGACTCCATCAGCCTTAAGCCAGTCTCTCTGGGAAGAAAGTTGTACTCTTTTGAACGACATGACTTCAGCTCTTTCAGGAGCAAGCTGTCAATGGCTTGAAGATCCCTCATCCTGTAAAACAACATATTTCAACGGTTCTGCATTGCAGTGCAAGAGAAAGTCTACAACAACTGTTTCCCTATTTAGAGTGAGGAGAGGAGGGCATATAAATGTTGTCTCCTAAACCACACCTACTGGGTGTCAGGTGTCAGTGGAAGACCCCCCCACCACCGCCCAAAAACTACTCATTCCTGATCTTATAGACAGTTGTTACAATATTATAAACTAATGCATGGAAATAATGTGTGCAGAATATGCAGAGGCATACTTATTAACACTCACAAAAAAATCTAAGTTAATATTGACATTAGTTTGAACTCAATGTAAACATCTGCTGCAGAACAGAAACTAGGTCAACCATAATAACTGGGTCACTGTTACACATCTCAGAAGAGGCTGAATTAAAACACTGTTTGGCTCTTGAAATAATAATAAATTCGTGTACACAACAACACCCATAAATGCACAAAACAGCTGAAGGCGTCACAAACCTATAGTAACATCAATATTAGCTAAATTAGCTACCGTTAGCTTGCTAGCATTAAATCAACAAACCGTCGTCTTTACCTTTTTTCTGCCCAGAAACCTCCGACGTGCAGGATACTAACAGCGCTGCAACTTAACCACACTTCTCAGTTCTTCATGTTTCCATTTTGATAACGAAAATAGGCGGAAAATATTAAAAAAACAAGACCCTTTAGAGTCCAGCTGAAAAGAGAAGAGAGGGTCCGCCCTGAATAAACAAACAACCGTTGACCTGCTCGTAAACTACAATGACCATCATGCACCGCTGCAAAACGCCTTTTTACGTTGCGTGCTTGCGTCATAACAAATAGTGATGGGAATTTCGTCTCTTTTTAGTGAGCCAGATCATTTGGCTCAGCTCACCAAGAAGAGCCGGCTCTTTCGGCTCCAAAACGGTTCTTCATTTTACCACTTCTGCCTTTTATAATTCAGCCAAATTTAGCGCTGTTTTGACCTATGATTAGTATGTGTGCACATATATAACTTAAATTATTCAATATAACTATACTAAACCTTATCATTTCCAGAATACCATAATTTTACATTTACTTCGTTTACGACTGTCACTCATCTTGTCTGCTATTCGCGCACCGCACTCCTGTCTCTCTTTCTCTCCTCCTCTTCCTCCTGCTCTGTACCTGTAGACTGTCAGCGCACCGCCCCTCCCTGCTTGATGGTATTATGATCCTTGTCTGTCATCACCTGATTGGTCGCACAGACGTCATTAACACAACATTCAGTCACAGTCACTACATGGAATGCCCGTGGCGCGGAGAAGATCGTCCTATCATTCTGCCTTGAATTAATAAATAAAAAAAAAAAAAAAAAACCTCTCTGGGACAGGAGCCGACTCGTGTCGTTCACTTAAAAGAGCCGGCTCTTTGAACCGGCTCGTTCGTGACCGACACATCTCTATTTACATTGCGTGCTTGCGTCATAAACAAACTGTAAAAGCGGATGTTGACGGATTATTTAAAAGAGTAGGCGCTAACGTTACTTTTTGCTATAATTTCAATATCACATTTGCTTAACAAAATATCCGACTAATTTAGCAAGTCAAACAATGTTAACTAAGTTAACTATCAGCGCCAAGATACACTAAAATGAGTGATAGCATCGCTAGCTAGGAGGTAGCCTCGGATGATGTTTCCATGGTGATGGAACGTTGCGTTCAACGACAGTTTACGTTAGTTTACTGGCTGTTGATGTTAGCTTCGAGGAGGTGAAACCAACGTTAACTTAACTGTTTAACTAACAGTTAACTACACTGATTGCTTGATTAGTAATGAACAGAGATGTCATCGGGGTTTCAGCCCTTAGATCCTCAGATTATTCGGCTTTCTGACAATAATGGCGCTCACAAAACTAACAGGAGCAGGAACAACAGGTAAGTTACAGTTAGTTAAGGCAGGGTGAATCTCTGTTAGCTAACTTGCTAAGACTTACTGTTATTGAATTGTTCAGTTCTTAAAGTCACTTCAACTTTCTTCACAGAGACACATGACGCCTCTCATCGGCTGAGATTTAACAGCCTGACACTGGATGAATTGAGGTATCTTAAAGTCTTCATGCAATACCAAAATGCCTTCTAGCAATCAGCTCATTTGCTCATCTGATATTTCAGCTCAACTCCCAATTTAGAGCCACTGCTTTAGCTCAATATTTATTTAGATTTGATTTAAAAATGGATCTACAAAACAGGCAATCCAAGGGACAACATAACACAGTCCCAAGTTATAAAAAAGACCGACACAAAACATGTAATATAAGATAAGATAAGATATTCCTTTATTAGTCCCCCAGTGGGGAAATGTGCAGTGTACAGCAGCAAAGGGGATAGTGCAAAAAACAAGCTGCATCAGCTAACACAGTAAAAAAAAAAGAGCTAAACAAAGTGTAACAAAATATGAACCATTCAAATAGAAGGAAGTATAAAAATAGGAGCAGTATATACAGTATTGACAATAAAAAGACTATTAACAAAATTGCACAAGTGGAAATGATATTGCACAGTGAGAATGAAATGAAATTCCACCTGAAAATATCAGGTGATTGTCAGTTTTTTGGTGTGTAAGTGGTCTACTGGGAGCAGTGCTGGTGGTGGAGTCTGACAGCTGCAGGAAGGAAGGACCTGCCATAGCGCTCCTTCCCACACTTTAGGTGGATCAGCCTGTCACTGAAGGAGCTCTCCTGTGCTGAGATGGTCTCCTGCATGGGGTGGGAGTCATTCTCCATCATGGATGACAGCTTAGCCATCATCCTCCTCTCTCCCACCACCTCCACTGTGTCGGGGGGCATCCCAGGACAGACCTAGGACAGCTCAACTCCCAACTCATGAGCAGCCACTGCTTTAGCTCAATACTTATTTAGATTTGATTCAAATATGGATCTACAAAACAGGCAATCCAAGGGACAACATAACACAGTCCCAAGTTATAAAAAAGGGAGACAAAACATGTAATATATATATATAATAAACAATAGTATCACAATAAAACCAAATCACATGAGTCCAATCTAACCAACACTTCTGTAAATACCACAAAAACAAAGTGATGGCTCAAATAAAATGTCATTAATAACCCTTCACCTTACTCCATTAATACTGTAAGCCCCGAGCTGACCTCTAAAAGTCCCGCTTGTTTTTTCTACTTGATATTTAAAGGAAGGCTGTTCCACAGTGCTATGTCTCTATGAATTATACTCTCCATCCCTCCTAATTTCTTCTCTTTTTTTGAATACAGTGAGGAGCTTGATAGGCGCACCAAGGAAACACAGAGGCTTCAGGAAGAGGTGGAAAATGCAACTAAAATAACCTTGGAGAGGTTTGGCTGCACATATGGCAACCGCAGCTCACCTGGACGAAGCTGCCACAACCACAGGTTTAATGTCTGTGAGTATGAGCAGTGTCACGCAACATTTTGTTTGTGTCAATGCAGCCAGACAGATTAAATAAGTATTTCACTTTTCACAACACCCACATTATGACATAATGACTGAAATCCACCCCAAGTGGAAAAACTGAAGGTTAATCTAAAATATGAATCACAGACTTGATATACAGATGGGTAGGGGAAAAACACTGGAAAGCAAAGTATTTTAAAAATAATTCAACATAAGCAAAAGCCCAACATGTATCTGCTGCACAAAGGCATGTTCCACCAACCCTTAACTTTGACAACATATACAGTGTGTATTTTAAACTTCCTTTGCTCTTTTGGCAGATGACTCACCTGAAGATTCCAGTGTTCTTTCAACCCACCGGCAGGCAGTGACTCAGCCCCCGGTCTGTGATCTGGATAGTTTAAACCAAGAGGATATCAGCTCTCCTGGAAAGGAAGTTTTGGAAAATACAATAGATGACTGTCTTCAACAGCTGTCTGACTTGCAGCTCAACAAGGTTCATAATTTTATTTAGTTTGATGCTGTCTGAATTACATAATTGGTAATGCTTTCTCTATGTAATGTATTATTTAATCTTCTCAAACACAGAAACATGATCAACCTGAACAAGAGACATCCAGTTTAGACAGAGCCATCGTGAACTTGCAGGCTAAGTTGTATAAAATCCAGAAGGAGAAGGACGGCCTGTCTGACCTCAGGTGAAGACACTGATGAAATTGTACTTCTGTAAATAAGTGTTCTAAATCACTTTGACCCACAGATCTTTTTATTTGTAGATTGAAGGATTCAAGGACACACGTTGGTCAGATGGAAAAGATGCTGTTCATGTTGGAGGAGCTCCAAAACATCAAAAGGGCCGAGGACCAGAAGCTGCTCGAGACGGAGGATGAGGCGTTGGCACTTAACAGGAAAGTAGAGACGTTGGAACGAAATGTAAAGGAGATGTACTCACGATTATCTCAGAGTAGAGACAACGCCATCACCAGTTCTAACGTCGCCACTAGTTCAAGACACCCGGCACCGGCTGCTAAGCTGACCGAAGATTTTAACCAGACGGACGAGCTACAAGAGAGACCTTTTTTGGTAAGTACTAGAAGTCAGTTACGGAACATGTTCAGTGTGACTTTCACTTTTCATCCTATGATCCTTTCATCCTGATATATTTTTCATCTGTTTTATAGCAGTCAGTGAAACATCTGGGGCGTGAGGAAAGCAGTGGCGTAAATAAGCAAAAAGAAAGGTAATTTAATAGAGAGCTGCAGTGATTAGTCATTTAATCAATCAGCAGAAAATAAATCAAAAACTATTTTGATTATAGAATCATTTCAGTCACTTTTCAAACAAAAAAGCCAAATATTCTCAGGTTCCCGCTTCTTAAATGTGAGGATTTGCTTCTTTTCTTTGTTATATATGATAGAAATACAAGCATCGTTGGGTTAAATTCTATCAGTCAGTGTAGTTTTAGTTTGGAAAATAGTCATTGAAAATCCAGAATGCCCCCTGGAGCTGCAGCTGCTCATCTGCTCCACATCAAATCATGGTGTGTGTTTTTTTTTACTCCATCCCTTCCAACTATTGTATGCTTGTTATCTGCCACGCTCCATTGTATATCGTAAGTATAGTACGTCTACCATAGCAGTGTTTACTCTTCACATTACTCTGTCCTAGAATGGAAGACTTGATTGCAAGTCTTGGCCAGGAGATGGTGCTGTTGACTGATAAACTCAGTTCATCAAAAAACAACAGTGTCAGCCTAAGTGTCAAGTTGGAGCTGCTAAAGTAAGTGTTCTTCCCAAAATCATTTCATGCCAGTTTTATCAGAGTGTTCGCAGTCTAAGGCCTCTTTACTAAATATATATATATAATTTCTATGCCCAGGAAACTTGCAGAGAGACAGACATCACTGCACCAGTGTCAGGTCAATGAACTTGAGTCAACCCTCTGCAGCCATAAAGATAAGGTAAGGAAGAGTGTACAAAAATGTTATGAGCAGTATAACGTAAGCAATGAGATACTGAGGCTGCTAAACGTTAATATTAACCAGCCATATTTATCCACCTCACTAGATGTGTAGATCAGTAAGACCACCGTGAAGATTAGACAAATACAATGTGGAGAAGCAACACTGATGGAACTTCTCCTATACTAGAATGACAACTAAAATAACATTTGAATTGTGACATTGTAGGTTTGTAGTCTGGAGCAGCAGCTCATTCAGACTCAGTCCCAGCTGGTGGACGCCCAGAGAGAGAGAGAGCGATCTTTACAACATGCAGAGGAGTTTCTGTCCCAGCTTGGCCAACTTAAGGTGCTGCAACAAAGCCATGATTGTGAAAACCAGCATTTTGTCTGTTGTTATCATACCCAAAGTCCTCATATAAAAATGCATGTTTACATTAAAGAACACCCTTTAAAGTGGAAACTGAAGTGTCAGTTTGACTTTACATCATGTAGTTCAGATGTTACTTACAACGTAAAGAAGTGGAGGCGTGTAATCTGCTAGTAAAACAGCTTAAGAGACTGGTGGGAAGAGTCAAAGAGGATTGGGAGGCTCAGGTGGAGGCTCTGGTTAGGGGATGGGCATTACTGGTCGAGGTTTTCCTGACTGAGGCTACACCGTCTGTCCTAATAATGTCCACTATACAGTTATTCTCGATAGGGGACATCTGTATCATATGGCAACAATTTTTACCCAATACATTTTAGCCCTATTTGATCCTATTTGGATTTTTTTAAATTTACAACAGTAGAAATCAAGGTCGTAGATGTAGTCATGTTAAGGTTTGGTTCATCCTTACTGTGAGGCCATACGTACATGTACAAGCCAATGAAGCAGTGTATGTGTACTATGATTAGTCAATAGGGTAATGTCTTTTAAAAAGCCACAGTGGTTAGTTAGTTAGCTAGTGAGTTGGTTTGGGCAGTTAGAGGCTATCAATTAATGAATATTACCCATTCCGTTGCAGTTATTGATGCTGCACAAATTGGTCACAAATGGTCCATTGGTTATAGATTAAGTCGGCAGTTTATATTCCCCAACATTGATTTGCACCTTGCTGGGCAATGTCAAACTTCTTTCACCTCTCATAATGACCAAAAGGCAGAAAATATAGTACCTTGTTGGCACCGTAGGAAAAGAGGGATCCACACAAAAACCCATTGGAATCCGCGAGTAGCTCTAGTCACCTGTTGATCACTCAATCCATGTAGAGTTCAAGTGGTTCATGTCCGTGTTCCAAAATCCAAGGCACCTATTCATTCATTTTAGTTATATTTTACCATGTGGCTTAGAACTAGGTGTACGTGCTCAGAAGGGTTGGCTTAAACGTAGAGCATGCTTGGTCAGTCAACCATCCAACAATAACACAAGATGAAATGTCAAGCCAGTTTCTCTCCCATCATTGAGATCATATTTCTTCACACTGTCAAAAGATTATTATTTTTTTGTCGTTTTAAATACAATCAGCCCACTGGGCCTCCTGCTTTATCCTCTAGAGGTGCGGTAAGCAGCAGCGGTGTGAGCTCCAGGAGGAGGTAAAGGCCCTGAGAGGACAGCTGGAGACGGCCAGGGAGGAGACAACCTGCCTGCAGGCCCTGCTGGAGCAGAGGACCCAGGAGGGGAGGAAATCCCAGGAACTCCTGGAGGAGAAAAACAAGGAACTCCGGCTCAGGCAGCAAGAAGCCCAGCAAGTAATGTTCTAGTGGAGATCATGCATTATGTGGTTTATAATATAACTAATTAGATTATATATAAACCGGGCGCCTGGGTTAGCTCAGTTGGTAGAGCGGGCGTCCATGTATCAAGGCTTGGTCCTGACCGCGGAGGCCCGGGTTCGAATACGGCCTGTGGCCCTTTCCGCATCCACTCTCTCTCTCCCCCCTTTCCAAGACTCTATCCACTGTCCTCTCAATAAAATGGAAAATGCCCCCAAAAAAATTACTTTAAAAAAAAAAAAAAAGATTATATATAAACCATGATCCAGTAACTATGTGTCCATTTTGATAGGTCATTGAACTTAGCTGATTTTTCTAGCATCTTGCCAGGTTGGATAAGACCAAAAGCTGCTGCCAGACTCTGCATGCAGAAGGAGAGACACTGAGGCTGAAGCTGCATGACAGAGAGAGGATGATAGAGAGCAACATCCAGATGCACAGCCGCACCATCGACGACCTTCACCAGGAGAACAGCCTCCTCAGCAACCAGCTAAACCAGCACAAGCTGGAGTTTCAGCAGCTCAGGGTCAGAAATGTGGCCAAAAACTTTATTGAAGTAGGATTTGAAGTAAAACTTTTCCTTATCAAGCCTTCAATTGATTTTTTTATTCTTATTGACTTTCATACCACTAACCTCCCGCTCTTTATGCTGATTAGGCAGAGTTAGACCGGCACAAGTCAGACCTGGCTGCGGCGGAGCACGAGAGGCGGCAGCTGCAGGCCTCTGTGGCTGAACAAAGTCAGCGTGTCCAGGAGGAAACTCTGGAGAAACAGCAGCTCACCATCCAGCTGGAGGTCCAGCGCATGCAGTTTCTCACCCTCACTAGTGAGTTGAATGTGCATCACCACACAGGAGATCAATATCCATCATATAAACAAAACTGTGGTCATGAAAACAAGCTAAACTGCACTTTCCTCACTATAATAATGAATGAATGAATAAATAGTTATCCTACATTTATTAATAATAACATTCACAATAATCACTCAAAATCAGCAGGGGGAGGCGCGTAGAAACAGCTGTTTATACCGAGTGGGGGGGTCACGAACACCACCCTGATTATTCTGGGGAGTCGCGACTTGAAAAAGACAGTAGAGAATAAAATGAACTACTTTTCCAGCATGTGGAGATCACAATATTCTTTGGTAGTCCTCCTGGATAATACAATACCCATGTGTTTATTAATTACCACACTATATAGTATTCTATGTGGACTTTTACCAAATAGCATGTTACCTCTGGACAGTATACTAGTGCATCCAGGCCTTTCATTCAACAGGAATTACACAGTGCTCTTCCTAGAAAGAGTTCAGCTCTCACAGCTTTCTGCCAAATCAAATGATCTTCTTGTCCCGCTGTGCTGAAAAACAAAACAAAGAACCACGTTTGGTATGTTTTCATTGTCAACCAAGCCCTTCCATTGTTGTGTGTGTTAAAGTGTGTTTCTCTCTGTGGACATGATGCATGTGTTTGTGCGGGCACGATTTCAGAGGAGCACAAGGAGCTGCAGCAGCTCCACAGCTGCAAGAACGAGGAGCACGAGGGTGCGGTGCTGAAGCTTCAGAGTCGGCTGAGAAACGCCCATGACGAGCTGGACCAGGTCGGGAGCACCCTGAGGACCCTGGAGGGAGCTGACGGACACGGTTAGATCCATGAGATAATTTAGACTGAGCCTTAATTAAAAGATCTCATGTTCAAAGAAACATTCTCTGATTTACATCCAGTCTGGGATCAAGTGGACAGATAAGAGTGATTTATTTGGATCGTAGTTAAGTCTAGGAATGCAGACAACTCAAAAAAATATTACTAAATTATAAAATTGCAAATATTAATATATCCTCTGTTGTATTTCAGTCTGAGAGATATAATCTGATATGTGTAACCATGAACATATGTCCGTGATATGTTCAAAGCCTGTCCAAGATTAATGCTCTGTGATTTACAAATCACATATATTATGTACATGATGTTCTTTCTCTCTATATCACCTCCTCGCCCCTTTTCTGACTCTTTGTCGCTTTGTCTTGTGGGATTGTTTCCACCTCAGGCCTCCAAGTAGCCATGGACATGCAGGAGGAGATCACTGCCAGGAGAGAGCAGGTCGACTCCCTGCAGGGCAAAATCCAACATTTAGAGGAGATTATGGACAAACTGCAGCAGGTAAAAAAAACAACTAATGTACCAGCGTTTCTGTAGATCATCCGGCTTCTCTCCAATGAAGTCGAATTGAGATCTTCAGATATGAACCGTTCATGTTACTCAATTACGGCGAGCAGAGACCCCTCAACAGCAACTTAATTTGAGCAAGTTCAGATGCTTCTGAAGCAGAGTGGCTATTAGACGTAAATCAAGTCTTTGAGGACGTTTTGAAGAGTTTTAGTTTTATTCTTTGACACCAAATTTCTGTACTGGGACAACTTTGCCCAGTCCCACAAAAAAGCATTTTCACATGTCAACACCATTTGTTCCTCGTTTCTGTCGACTCTCCCAATCCTATCCAGGAGAAACGCTACCAGAGCCTCGAGAACGAGCGTCAGCTCCAGCAGCTTACCTTCGTCAGGGAGGAGAAGAGACAACTTGGTAATGAGCTGGAGGCCGTTCACTCCAAAGATAAACAGCTGAGGGAGCGGATCGGCCAGCTGGAGGCAATCCTTCACAAGGTGGAGCTCATTTACTTTTTATTCTAATCATTATATCGCCACCAAATGTTATCTGGTGTTAAGAGAAGCCTGGATAAAATGATGACAGACTGAAATACGTACAAAGTTTCAAGTCAAAACAGTACACACACATTTTTATGATATTTTTTAACAATGAAGTGTTGGCCTTAAGGTTAAAGTGCCGACCATGTACAGCATCTTCTGTGCTTTGTGTCTGTTTTTTTCATTCTGAGAATAACAATTATTATCTCCCTCTGGAACAAAACAAAAATGTCCTGTTCTATTTCTATGTCCATCACTTTGTTATTGTGTTATGTTCTCTTTATCTTCCCAAAGATGTCAGAGAGTTTTGCAGACTGTCAAGATTTCATCCAGCTGCAGGAGCAGGACTTTTTCCGTCTGAAACTCCAACACGCCCTGGATTTGAAGGTAGAGCTGATTACAGACAAAGCGTCTATCTGTAAGAAGGAATAGGGCTAAAGCTGAGCAAAAATTCTTGAGTTGTAACGAATGTAATCTTTTCTGTAGGAGCTCCAAGGTCCGAATTTGCGCACAGCTCTGAATGCACCTCCACCTGACCTCCTGAACTCCCCGTCCCCATCTGCACTCACCGCTCCACCCTCCTCCCAGCACGCCTCCAACACCCAGATCACAACGGTACAGCCAGGCTCTCCTTATATCTCGCCTAACTCCTACGGTTCCAGCCCATCAAGTGCATGTGGGAATCATTGTTTATTTGGCTGAACAGACACAAGCTCAGCACATCTGCTCGGCCTTTAAATCAAAAACATACACGGCATTACATTCCTGTGGCAAGGAGAGAAACCTGACTGTAAATCACCTCAACAAAGCAGTTTGGTTTGTCTTAAAGGGGAGCTAAACCTTTTTTGTGTCAAGGACCCCTAAATTGAGACACATTAGGTCACAGACCACCATTTGATAAGATTTTGTTTCATCGACCTCAATCTGAAAAGATTTTGGTTGTTAGATATGACTATACAGAATTCTATAGTATCCGTGGAGGAAGTGAAACTATGACTCTTACTCACATAGGGCTCACTTCTATGTAAGGGATAATGTACAGCGAGCCGGTCATTGTTGTGAAATAAACCCTGAAGCGAAGCGGAGGGGTCTTGCATCGTCCTGAAGGGGTTAATTTCACAACCATGACCCACTAGCTTTACATTATCCCGCTTATTACATGGCTACTTACTTAAGAAATCAATAATTTGACACAAAACCGGTCTGAGTCCGACATCAGATTGACCAATCAGAATCGAGTATTCAACAAAGCCATGTAATAAAGTGAATTAAATAGTGAAAATCAACTATTCCCCATTTTTCTGGGGACCCTCTGTAACTCCCTTAAGGACCATTGGTTGAGAACCACTGGTCTAAGACAGACCAAAAAATATGAAATTGCCAAAACTCAAATTTATGATGTCAGAGGGTATAAAGTGTGGAGCTGCTCCATAGACAATTAATTGGTTAAGACATTATTGATGACACTGAGAGCACCCAGGAGATCGTTCTGAGTATATGGGAACATTTTCTGTTTCACAACTGAGAACGCTACAATAGAATAAAGCTCATTTAGGTATAAAAAAGAAAACAAACCTTGTGTAGCTTGAGTTCACAAGTATTGGTTGAACTTTACTAGGCCATATTCTTAATTTAGGTGGTGTTCCACTGTCATAGTGTGTTTTTTACTGACTTAAGATTAAAAGATCTTGTTGCTAATTGTCACAGATATTTGTGAGATCTTGTATTCCCTCGTCTCTCGGTTCAAACTAAAGCTAATCAGACCAGCTATTTACTGTATACTAGTGAGACCACCACAGCAGTAGTGCATTGACATTGTCTTTCTCTCCCCTCTCCTCCAGCAGGAGAGCCCCGCCTGGGAGCGCAGGTTTCTCGTCAAAGAGCTGAGAGGAGTGATTTCGGAGAACCGCAGACCACACACAGATAACGGGAGGAGGTCCGCACCGGAGAGAGTGCAAGGAACCACATTGTACGTCGGTCTCCATTCCCACACACTGCAAGGATTAGCTTCGTTCTTAGGCTAGCTTAGGTCACATCTGAAAATCATGTGATGCTGCTAAGTGAGCAGGAAGTCGTTTGGAGTGGAGGATGAGGAGGAGGAGGAGGAGGGGGGCTCCATACATGAATGGTTTCATTAACCACACTGTGTTTCACTGCTTTTACTGTACTATATCATGAAAAGATAAAGACAGGCTGTTGACCTTGTTTAGTTAAAAAAAACTCTTAAGATATCTGTTATGGACTCATGGAATGTCATATGTGTTTAATGCCTCACTGTATATTTTAATATCCCCCCTGCACCCACAGCAGCACTGACAAGGCAGAAGAAGTAAAAGCTGACTCCAGATTGAGAAGAAAAACCTGCGGCAGGTAGGGAGCGCGCCCAAACCTAACCAACTCTTTTGTTGTTTGAATGTTTTGAGCGTGATTTAGTAGTCTCAAGACTACGAGATGCTCACACCACCTTCCCACTTGACCTTTTACCCCTCATGCAACATGCAACGGTGCCGCAAAGTGCCACAGGAGGCTGTGTAATGTGATGTCATCATGTGTGTGTCTGTTTCTGCATACATTGTGTACAGCGAGCCACATTTCCCGAAGGCAGCCGAGCTCAACGGAAAAATAAACAACGACAAATCCTTCAGTGAGAGTGAGTTTTCTCAACTACTTCTCTTTTTCGTCCAATCTAGCAATTTTTTTTTCCAAATTCTATATTTCATTTTCTTGTTACTCCTTTCATGAAAAATGATCTGCAACTATTTTAATAATTGATTAATCGTTCAAGTCATTTTTGCTAAACAAATCTGGCAACTATTCTCGTGAGGATTTCCTGCTTTTCTGTGTTTTATGTCATTAGAAATTAATTTTATGTGATTGGGATGTTTAGTTGCGCAAAAGAAGCAATTTGAATATGTCACCTAGGCATTTTTTACTATTTTATCAATTATGAAAATAATTAGATAGGTCGAGTAAATAAAACAAATTGTGGATTTTTGTCAACATTAATATTCAATTCTCTAACATATAAATTATGATTTTTCTAGGCCGTGTTCTCTCGAGTCAAGCGACTGCAGCGAGGTACATTTCCTCCCCACATCTTTTCTCACTGGGCCGCAGGTCACCTGTCCACACTCTCTTGACCTCTGACCCCAACAGCTGACAGTGACACAACAGACCTGAGGCTGACTCCTCTTATCAGTAAGTCGTTAATGTTGAGCATCATGTATACACACACACCGAGTCATTGAGCACCGCAAGAGATGTCATAGCACACGAGTCTGATGCGTCAGGATGTGATGAGGAAACAAAATCCAGTTCAGCAATAGTAAACTTCCCTGTTATACGTGCTCTTCAGCAGCTCACAGATTTCTCATAAAATTGTGTAAACGTTGATCATAATTTCTGTAATTCCAATAGTGTCACATTTTTTTTGTCTTTCAGAAAGCAAATTTTTTATTTTGAAGGCTCCCCAGATGAAGAATGAAATCACCAATCATGTGTATTTTTGTAATTTATTGTTTAAATAAAGTTTTAAAAAATGTGTTTGAATTGTTATTTCATACCAGGAATTGTGCCAAATTTTTAAAAAGTGTGTCATATATTTTCATATTTGGCGGTACACACAGTATAACAAGCTTGATACATGTATGGAGGAACAGTTAATGATGCAGCATCTATATAGGCTGTCCAAGTTAATTTTAGGCACCCATTAAACATAAAACCTCTGCTCACACACAGTGCTTAATTGTCCATGTTTCTTTGTCTAGCGAAACAAACACATTTCAGACACACTTCTCCTTTTGCTGCTTCTCTAAAGGCTGGTTTTAAAGAACATTTCCTGTATACAAATGCTGCGAAACCCTTACACAGTTCTTTTGAAATCCCTCCTCTAAATGTATAGTCTCGCCTTTTAGCCTTGGCAGTGGTATTCCATTGTGAGATTACATAACTTGTCACATCTAAGGTTTCATACACCTGTTTCAGCTCCTCATTCTGTCAGCAACCCAACTGTCTCACATATAGTCCTCGTCTTATCATATGTTTGGATCTGGCAAAAGCTCCTTACTGTACGTGTTCTTGGATTTTTCTAATCAGCAGCCATCAAAAGTGATATTTTACCACTCTTTGTGGGTTTAAGATTTTGTGAACTTTACTCTCTTTGTACATTATTTGACTAAGAGGCTTTTGAAACCATCCTGTTTATGTGTGGCTGTGACAGGATTCTCTTCTTGACCTGATTAATCGTTGGCGTCCTCCACTTGAATGGGGAAAGTTGATGATGAAGAGTCTTGAAGGCCCAGTATTGCAGATTCAGTAACATCGGTCTCTTCGTCCTGCAAACATAAGTCCCCTTGTATCATGGTTCTTGTGTAAGGTCTGACAAACCGTAACATTTATGTTATTTTTTCAGTGTCTTTAGTGTCTCAAACTTACCAGAGAGGCAAACCATCTGCTGAAAAGATAGGCGGCTACTTTCCTATCCTTGTTGGTTGATTCACTTTGACCGTCCGGCCCTTTCTGGTAACATTTCCATTCATGTGTAGTACATAATGGTTGCTGGTGCTTGGATTTTGGACCTCAGGGCTGCTTGAAAATGATTGAGAAGTAATAAATTATTACAGACATTCTGTTGTTTATTTTCCAATCCTTGGATCGAAGTAATTTAGATTTTATTAATGCTACTTGCATGTTATCGGTAGAAGTTCTGCGTTTTGCTCTGTTCACTTCTTCTTTACTTGGCTCTGCACAGTTTTCTCCATCAGCCTCCCCCGCATGGTCTCCTGTAGGCGTAGGAAGTGCAGAGGAGCTGTTTACGCTCATGTCTGGGTCCAAAACGGATACCACCTTATCAAATAACTGCAGAGAAATAAAAACACCATGTAAATATGTTTTAAAACAGGATATAATTGTTAATACTGGCTTCATTGTTCTTGCACAATACAGCGTTGGTAGTCCAGATGGCTGTCATCTCCACTCACCTCTGGGGTCATGTGATCCTTATAATGTGGGAACATAGCCAGAGGATGCTGCTTGAGCTTCTCCTCCACAGCAGCCACGTATTCTCTACGAATCTGCTTTTGGATATTCTGCTTTGAAAAGCAAGCGTGTTCTTTAGAGATGGACTTTCTAGGCTTTGGAGTGGAGTCGTGGTTGTTTGGAGTGTCTTGAAAAATAACCGGTGAGACACCTCTGTGGTCCCCGGATAAGACTGACGTGCAACTACTGAAGTCATCGAGGTTCACGTTTACAAAACGACAACAACTGCCGACGGAGGAAATCTTGTTTGCTGAAGCTTTAAGATACTTTGTCTGCAACCTCTCCTTGTACCTGAGGATTAACAAAAAAATAACTTTACTAATCTCATAAAGCTGTTTCAGATACTTAAATATCAGTTGAAACAATGTGGATACAACACAAGTCAAGGATAAGGATAGGGGAGAGTGGGGTAAAATGAGCCAGTGGGTAAGTTGACCCACCCCCTGTATCTTGGCAACTGTGATTATGTTTTGTCATGTGACCATAAATTCAGGAAGTACCCATCATTTCTATCTTGCTGTGATGGAGTTAAGCACATGGGAGAAGTAGTAAGTACTTTTTTACACCAAAAACAGTTTTTTCCCTATCAAAGTAAATTTTCTGCATGTCAGGAATAATGAATGTTAGGTCAAAGCAAATTTATCCAGGTCTAAAAAAATATATTATACATGTTGGTGATTTACTAAGATATAACACCATGTTAATCCCTTCGCTAAAGGTTAGCCTGAATTGCTAAACTGGGCCATTTTTTCCAAATTGGTAGCTATGGGGCAAAGTGAGCCAAAGGCTATGGGGTAAGTTGAGCCACTGGCTCACTAATATTCTACTATTATTCCGAGCCACTGGCTCAACTTACCCCACCATAAATTAACCAAATTAATTCTCTGATGTATAAAATGGTATTACTGTTGAGTGTTACACAACTTGGTTTGATTTTTTAATGTGTTAACCTTTATAGAAGAGGGAGATAAAGGAAGTAAAAACAGTTGGTTATAGTGGAACAGCAGAGGCAAAGAGGGTCCTCACAGAGGAGGTAGAGAAGGAGCTTGCAGACCATATCAAGAAGCTGGCTGAACAGTTCCATGGCCTTACTCCAAAGAAATGCTGTGAACTGGCATTGGAATTGGCAGAAAGAACAACCTTCCTGTCCCCAACAACTGGAAAGAGCAGGGTTTAGCAGGTAGGCCTAGGTCAAACCAAAGACCAAGACGAAAATCACAGCATACAGCAGTTCTGAGGAGAGTGTGATGCCATCCCATTTGATGACACTTCTGAACATGAGAGTTCTAATGATGAGAGAAGTGAATCAGACATCTCAGATCTGTCAGTTGGTGACTTTGTCATAGTAAACTTTGTATCCAAAGGCAGAAGCTACCATTACATTGGCTTGGTTGAGAGCCTGGAGGGCAACGAAGTGAGTGCAAGATTTCTCAGAAGAATCCGGGGGAACACTTGACGTGAGAAGCCCACCTTTGTATTCAAGGAAAAGGATGAGGCATCTTTTCCACTGAGTGATGTGCTGAAGGAGCTACCTCAACCTCAAAAGGCTGGAGGAACTGCAAGGAGGGAGCAACAGTTCATATTTCACTGCAACCTTGACGACTGGAATATTGTCGAATATTGAATGATATTTTGATTGTTCAATGGTCTTGAAACTCACAGGTGGTTTGTTCTCACAAGTTCATAACTGTGAAACTGTTTGTTAACACACTTATGCTGAGGTTTAAACTTAAAAACTCAGATGTTCAGTTTACCCCACGATGGCTCAACTTACCCACTGACTCGGATCAACTTACCCCTTACCTGGGGCAAGTTGAGCCACAGGAGCACTTTTTTTGGGAAGGTCATTTTTTCCAGACAGCTTTGTGATGGATGCATGCTGATCATTTCATTTGATAGGAGAGATCCTGAATTTAAGGTTCAAGTTTTCATTCTGCTTCTGTCTCATTTTTCCTAACCTCGAGGACAGCATAAGTAAAAATTGGCTCATCTTACCCCACTCTCCCCTACTTTATAAGTAAACCTTTCAAAACACTGAGCAGAGTAAAAAAACTGGTAACAATAAATAATAAAATTAACAAAACAAAGTTACAGTGTATAAAATCAGTATGTTCAGAGGATTCATGGGACCAGGTGGCACAGTGAGGTGGATGGAAGAAGAAGACCTGAGAGTGCGGATGGGTGTGTTGATATGCAGGAGTTCAGAGAGGTACTGGGGGGGGGGGCGAGGTTATGGATGGTCTTAAAGGTGAGGAGAAGTATCTTGAATTCAGTTGCGATATTTAACCGGGAGCCAATGAAGATGCTGAAGGACAGGAGTGATGTGATTAACGGAGGGGGTTCTGTTGATGATGCGAGCGGCAGAGTTCTGGACCAGTTGAAGTTTATGGATGGTTTTGAGAGGGAGACCAAAGAGAAGGGAGTTGCAGTAATCAATGCGGGATGTATATTAATCCGCTTCACCAACAGGAAGAAAAGGTATGCGCTCCTCAGGCAAGGAAGGAAACTAAAGGGGTCTAATGTGTACAGCAATGAACACCTCACCAAGAAGAACGCGGACATCGCTAGACGAGCACGCATATTAAGAAAACAAAACAAGATCCAGGCGACTTGGACTACGAATTGCAAAGTATTCATTAAGTTGAATGGATCGACGCCAGAGGCAGCAAAAGTTCTCCTTATAAGAGACAGCAATGAACTGGACAAGTTTGATGAATAAATGACCTGCTGCTGGGACTATCATGGAGGTAGGATTATTCCATGCAGGTTACTATCTCTACTGCATTCTAACATCTTGGAGATAACCACACAGACAATGACTAACAAACGCTCTCATTCCATATTATTTTCTGTGATTCATTTCAAACCACTAAATGCCACCACAGTTTATACAAACCTAAAAAATGTAAGAACATATTTCAAATTATGATTTTCAGCATGTTAACATCTCCTACAAAGGGCCTTATTATGGCTCATTTGAATATCTGCAGTGTCAGAAATAAGGTACATGAACTGAACAATCTCACTCAGAATAACACCATCCACATCTTGGCTGTGTCTGAGACCCACTTGGATGTAACTATCCAGAATGCTGAGGTATCTATTGATGGCTATAACATCTTCAGGAGGGACAGAAATATACATGGAGGTGGAGTAGCGATATATATAAAAAACAATTTTCCTGCAACACTATGTGCTGAGCTCATGCCAAATAACTTAGAATCCTTATGGGTTAGAGTACATCTTCCTCACCTAAAACCAATCTTGATAGGCTGTTGCTACAGGCCTCCAGGAACTGATACTCATTATCTGAATGACTTATGTGAACTAATTGACAGAGCTGCAGATGTGAATGGTGACATTTTCATATTAGGGGACATGAATATTGACTGGCTTGCAAGTCAATGCCCGATGAAAAAGAAGATGGTGTCACTAGTCAGTGCTTGTAATCTATCACAGATGATTTCTCAACCGACCAGAGTCTTTACTAACAGTGCTGGTCATACATCTGCCACTTGCATCGACCATATTTACACAAATGCTCCTGAGCGCTGCACTAAACCAGTCTCTCTACCTGTAGGGTTCAGTGACCATAACATTATAGCTATTACCAGGAGAACCAAAATTCCTAAATGTGGTGTCAAAATTATTAATAAGAGAATGTATAAGAAATTCATCTCAGAACGTTTTTTGGAGGATGTCAGGAATGTAAACTGGGCCGATGTGTATGCTACACAGGAGCCTGAGGCTTCTTTACATATTTTTATGAACATCTTTATGAGGATTGTCGACAACCATGCTCCCATGAAGAAGTATACTGCCAAATCCAGACCAGCTCCATGGTTGAATGAGTCTTTAAAAGACCTTATGAAACAGAGACAAAGCCAAATCCACATTAGCAAAGTCAGGATCTGTGGAAGACAGACTAAAATATTGTCAATTGAGAAACCGAGTGACAAAACAGAATAAAAGCATGAAAAAGGAATATTATAAAAATAAAATAAATGCAGTGAAACTAGATGGTAACGAACTCTGGAGAACCTTAAATGAAATAATGGGGAGAAATAAAACTGGGAGCCCTTCTTTTGTTCAGTCGGATGGCAGGTTTTTGACTAGACCATTTGACATAGCCAATTATTTTAATGATTACTTTGTGAATAAGGTCGATGCACTAAGGAAGAATATGAGCAGCATGGATTCCAATACTCTCAAACTTATAAGTAACAATATAATGATTAACAAAAGTTGTTCATTTCAGTTTAACAGTGTGGATGAGAGTGAAGTAAGGAAGTTGTTAAAAGCCCTTCCTGATTATGGCTCCATAGGCACTGATATGCTGGACAGTAAGGTACTTTGTCTCTCAGCCGATTACATTTCTGGTCCCATATGTCACATATTAAATAAATGTCTAATGGAAGGTATATATCCTAGTATTTGGAAAGAAGGTAAAATAATTCCCTTACCTAAAGATGGCAGATTAACATTTACTGGGCAGAACAGCAGACCCATCAGTATTCTCCCTGTACTAAGCAAACTGATGGAGAGAATAGTCCATTCACAAATACAAGATTACTTTGACTGTAATGGCCTGTACACTAGATTTCAACATGCTTACAGACATCACTACTCCACTTGTTCTGCACTAACGCAAATGACAGACGACTGGCTAAAAGAGATGGATAATTCTAGGATAACAGGTGCAGTGTTACTGGATTTCAGCGCGGCATTTGATGTCATAGATCATGACCTTTTAATTAATAAACTACAACGTTATGGATTTAGATCAAGTGCAATCACATTTATGAAGAATTATCTTTTATGCAGAACACAAAGGGTGTATTACAATGGCAGCATGTCTAACAGTAAAGGGCTTAACTGTGGCCTGCCGCAGGGCAGCTGTCTTGGACCTCTCCTGTACTCCATCTTCACAAATGACTTGCCATCTGTATTGCATAAAGCCAGTATACAAATGTACGCCGATGATTCCACACTGTATTACGCAGCAAATACAAGCGGCGAACTAGACCAAGTTCTATCTTCAGACCTAAACTTGGTCTACGATTGGATAAAACAAAATAAGTTGGTACTAAATATCTCAAAAACCAAATCCATTATTTTTGGATCTAGTCATAAGCTGTCATCTATGCCCACAATGAATCTCTACTTGGACAGTGAACCTATACAGCAGGTGGATAAGGTCACATTACTGGGACTAACCATAGACAATCAACTGTCATGGGTCGAGCACATAGAAACAATTGTCAGGAAAATGGGAAATGGTATCTCCATGGCAAAAAAATGCCTTCCGTATGTTCCAGCACACGTTCTGGGACAAGTAGTTAAATCTTTAAGTTTAAGCCACCTGGACTATTGCTCACCTGTATGGTCTTCTGCACCGAAAAGCATACTGCGGAAACTACAAATTGCCCAAAACAGAGCTGCAAGACTTGTGTTACACTGCCCCATGAGAACGAACACAGACAGCATGCATCATGAACTGTCATGGTTACCAGTAGAGAAAAGACTTGCCTTAAGCACAGCGACATTCTTTAGTAACAGCATTTATTCTACTAAACCCGAGTTTTTATACAGTCAAATTACCAGATGCAGGGACGTTCACAGTCATTTCACTAGAACAGCAGGTGATGGCCAAATCATGTTACCTCACCCAAAATCGAATGCCTTAAAAAAGACGGTCATTTACCGCGCCATCACTCACTGGAATAGCTGCCCTCTTCACATCCGTCAATCCTCTAACAAATCCACATTCAAATACCATCTACGAATACATTACTTAAACAGCTGATCGATAGTCCAGTGTTGGTCATGTATGGTTTTCTTTGTTCCTTTTTCCCTGATGATGGGCCTTGAGGCTAAACAAAAACAAAAAAAACAAAAAGAAATTGTGGAAAATTTGTGTATGAATTTGAAATTTGAAATTTATATATGTTTGAAAATGTTAGTGTTATTAGTGTAACACAAATGTGATGTTGTATATAGTATGTATGTGATAAATTAATGTACATGATTTCGGACCCCAGGAAGACTAGCTGGTGCCATTGGTATCAGCTAATGGGGATCCTTTTTAAATAAATAAATAAATGTATCCAGGGTGTGAACGAGAATAGCGGTACTGTTGGGTGTGAGCACGGGTCAGCGACCTTTACTATCAAAAGAGCCATTTAAGGCAAAAAAGAAAAAAGAAACATTTGAGCATTGTGATTAAGGTAACACAGCCTATAGTCTAAGTATATAGTATATACAGTAAGTCTAATGCAGTGAGGGCCAAAGAGCAAATGTACTACGGAGTATTAGGATCACATTGAGGGGAAAAAAATCGAAGATTTCCAGAATAAAGTCATAATATTACGAGAAAAAAGTAGTAATATTAAGAGAATAAAGTCATAACTTAACGAGAAAAAAAAGTCGTAATACAATAAGAAAAAAGTCATAACTTTATGGGAATAAAGTCGTAACATTACGATAATAAAGTCATAACTTTACAAGAAAAAGTCGTAATATTACGAGAAAAATGTCGTAATTTTATGAGAATAAAGTCATGATCAACGAGAAAAAAGGTCGTAATATTACGAGAATAAAGTCATAAATTTACGAGAAAAAGTCGTAATATTACAAGAATAAAGTCATAATTTTACAAGAAAAAAAGTCGTAATATAACGAGAATAAAGTCATAACTTTACGAGAAAAAAAGAAAATAACACGTAAAATTACTACTTTCTAATATTATGACTTTATTCTCGAAATCTCAGATTTATTTTTTTTCCTCAGTGTGGCCTTAATACTCCGTCGTACTGTCGTACCATAGACGTACAACAATGATAAATAAAAATGAAAATGTAAACAAAAAAACTGTTATTCATTTCCACTAATTTCTTTTAAAAATCCACAGGGAGCCTCTGGAGAGGAGCTAAAAAGCCGCATGTGGCTCCAGAGCTGCAGGTTGCAGACACCTGGGTGTGAGGGACGGGCGAAGGCGATTAATGTTATGTAGATGGAAATATGCAGACCGAGTGACATTATTGATGTGAGTTTGGAATGATAGTGTACTGTCGAGCATGACCCCCAGACAGTGTAATAAGGTCATAGTTGCTGCTGAGCACCACAGCTATAGTTTCTGTATGAATAGCGGGTTTCCATCAGTTCCCGTTTCCCTTCCTTTTTCACTTTAAATTTGAGCATAAGCAGATTTTTTTCTGTACTGGAGCATTTTTCCACATTGGAGCAGGAAATGCGTCTCTATTTCAACTGCATGCACGTTGCTCTCCGAGTTGTCTTTTTATATCCTCCTTTATGTTTTGCCAGTTGGACACTCAGCCTGCACTTGACTGGAGATCAGTCACTGTGTCATATCTCTGACGAAAAAAGGAGAAGATAAGACAATTTATATTCTCTCTACAGAGGGCCTGATAATAATTCAGGCTACTTTTTGATGTTGTTTCATAACTGGGTTTATTCTGGTGGGATCCCATAGCTGGATAGAACCTTATAAAAACTGGATTCTTCAAATATATCCTTCTGTATTTGTACAGAGAAGCCTACTGTTGTTCTTAGTGATATTATATTTTGCAGCATCACAGTGCAGTTTGAAAAAGTAGTCCCTTTAACCTGTTTCCAGGTAAAAGGGACTACTTTTTGAGGCTACTTTCCAAATCACACACTTTTTCTTTTTACTTTTAGTACAGCTGCCCTTACAAAGTACGTACTGTTGCATGCAGTATGCATACAATTAGGATATATTACTTTGTCAAAACACTGTGCCTTGAACTTTGACCTCTCCCTCATATATCTGCAGCACAGAGGATTGTGGGTCAGAATAGCCAGTAAAGCATGCTAGCTTGCATACTGCAAAATGCGACCGGATGTAGTAGGACATCCTGGTATTTTTGGCATTCTGTATTAGACATACTATGATATTGGGACATACTAAATAGTATGGTATTATGGGTATTGGTACGCACATCAAGTTCTCTGCTAGTTGTTGAACTTTCACAAAGGTAGTAGTAGTTGCAGGTCTACTGTGTTTGCTGCAAACCATATCCAAGTTTTGTTAAATTTGATTGTTTTGATCATTAATACAGACTTTTTACAGAATATCTGGGATGCTTATGTTCACGACATTTGTAAAATAGTGGCTGAAAGCACAAAATCGTCTTTTCATGCTAACAGTGTATTTTTGTTATCCTAGCCTCTTTGACTCTCTGCTTAGCGACAGGCTGATAACGAGTACCTCAAAGGTATTTAATCTTAAATAAATAGACAGAAATTCATCATCCTGCTGCCCGTTGCCATGAACATACACGGGTCTAAATGAAGCAGCTCAGTGCCTTTTTTAAATAGCAGTCCATGCCTGCAGTGATATTTGCCTTTCTGCCTCTCCCCTTTCCTCCTCCTCCTCTGAATTCTAAGTATTTCTCACCTCCCCTCATCTCCGTCTATTTCTCCGTCCTCTCACTGGTTCAGTTCAGGTGAGCAAACGTATAAATGATGAAAGTAATAATCCATCACATTTACATAAACACAGTAAATCATCAAGTGAAAGACACCGAGATACTTAAGCATCTTTATTACTGCTGGTATGCCAGGCAGTGTCCACATCTACAAGTCTACAAATACTTTAATTCTAAGCACAATCTTGAGGTACTTTTATGCTTTTTACTTTACTTTATACTTCTACTACTGTATTTCAGAGAGAATCTGTGTACTTTACTCTACTACATTAATCTGACAGGTGTAGTTGGTGACTTTTTTTTCTGTTTTGTTTTTTCAGACTTATTTCAGATCATTTTTTTTCAGACTTTTTTTCAGATCTTTTTTTTCAGACTTTTTTTTCGGACATTTTTTCAGATCTTTTTTTTCAGACTTTTTTTTCAGACTTTTTTTCAGATCTTTTTTTTCAGACTTTTTTTCAGATCTTTTTTTTCAGACTTTTTTTCAGATCTTTTTTTTCAGACTTTTTTTCGGACATTTTTTCAGATCTTTTTTTTCAGACTTTTTTTTCTGACATTTTTTCAGATCTTTTTTTCAGACTTTTTTTTCTGACATTTTTCCGATATTTTTTTTCAGACTTTTTTTTCCAGACTTTTTTTCAGACTTTTTTTTTCGGACATTTTTCAGATATTTTTTTCAGACTTTTTTTTTCGGACATTTTTCAGATATTTTTTTTCAGACTTTTTTTTCCAACATTTTTCCGATATTTTTTTTCAGACTTTTTTTCAGACTTTTTTTGTTCAGATATTTTTTTTCAGACTTTTCTTTCGGACATTTTTTCAAATATTTTTTTTCAGACTTTATTTTGTTCAGATATTTTTTTTCAGATATTTTTTCGGACATTTTTCAGAAATTGTTTTCAGATTTTTTTTGGACATTTTTTTCAGACTTTTTTTTCAGACTTTTTTTCAGACTTTTTTTCAGACTTTTTTTTCAGTCTTTTTTTTGTTCAGATATTTGTTTTCAGACTTTTTTCGGACATTTTTTCAGATCTTTTTTTTTAGACTTTTTTCAGACTTTTTTTCCGACATTTTTCCGCTATCATTTTTCAGATATTTTTTTTCAGACTTTTTTTCCCACATTTTTCAGATATTTTTTTTCAGACTTTTCTTTCAGACTTTTTTTCAGACTTTTTTTTCAGACTTTTTTTTGTTCAGATATTTGTTTTCAGACTTTTTTTTCGGACATTTTTTCAGATAATTTTTTTGGACATTTTTTTCAGACATTTTTCAGATATTTTTTTTCAGACTTTTTTTGTCCAACTTTTTTTTGTTCAGATATTTTTTTTCAGACTTTTTTGTCGGACATTTTTTCAGATATTTTTTTTCAGACTTTTTTTCAGATTTTTTTTTTCAGATTTTTTTTTGTTCAGATATTTATTTTCGGACATTTTTCAGATATTTTTTTTCAGACTTTTTCTTCGGACATTTTTCAGACTTTTTTTCAGACTTTTTTTGGACATTTTTTAGATCTTTTTTTTCGGACATTTTGCCCGACATTTTTCAGATCTTTTGTTTTCGGAATTTTTTCAGACTTTTTTTCAGACTTTTTTTCAGATCTGTTGTTTCAGATATTTTTTCAGACTTTTTTCAGATCTTTTGTTTTCGGAATTTTTTCAGACTTTTTTTCAGACTTTTTTTCAGATCTTTTGTTTCAGATCTTTTTTCAGACTTTTTTCAGATATTTTTTTTCGGAATTTTTTCAGACTTTTTTTTCAGACATTTTTTCAGATCTTTTGTTTCAGACTTTTTTTCCCCACATTTTTCAGATAATTTTTTTCAGACTTTTTTTAGACTTTTTTTCAGACTTTTTTTGTCCGACTTTTTTTTGTTCAGATATTTATTTTCAGATATTTATTTTCGGACATTTTTCAGATATTTTTTTTCAGACTTTTTCTTAGGACATTTTTCAGACTTTTTTTCAGACTTTTTTTGGACATTTTTTAGATATTTTTTTTCCGACATTTTGCCCGACATTTTTCAGATCTTTTGTTTTCGGAATTTTTTCAGACTTTTTTTCAGACTTTTTTTCAGATCTGTTGTTTCAGATTTTTTTTCAGACTTTTCTTTCAGACTTTTTTTCAGACTTTTTTTTCAGACTTTTTTTTGTTCAGATATTTGTTTTCAGACTTTTTTTTCGGACATTTTTTCAGATAATTTTTTTGGACATTTTTTTCAGACATTTTTCAGATATTTTTTTTCAGACTTTTTTTGTCCAACTTTTTTTTTTTCAGATTTTTTTTTTCAGACTTTTTTTGTCCAACTTTTTTTTGTTTAGATATTTTTTTTCAGACTTTTTTTTCGGACATTTTTTCAGATGTTTTTTTTCAGACTTTTTTTTCGGACATTTTTCAGATATTTTTTTTCAGACTTTTTTTCCCACATTTTTCAGATATTTTTTTTCAGACTTTTCTTTCAGACTTTTTTTCAGACTTTTTTTTCAGACTTTTTTTTGTTCAGATATTTGTTTTCAGACTTTTTTTTCGGACATTTTTTCAGATAATTTTTTTGGACATTTTTTTCAGACATTTTTCAGATATTTTTTTTCAGACTTTTTTTGTCCAACTTTTTTTTGTTCAGATATTTTTTTTCAGACTTTTTTGTCGGACATTTTTTCAGATATTTTTTTTCAGACTTTTTTTCAGATTTTTTTTTTCAGATTTTTTTTTGTTCAGATATTTATTTTCAGATATTTATTTTCGGACATTTTTCAGATATTTTTTTTCAGACTTTTTCTTCGGACATTTTTCAGACTTTTTTTCAGATCTGTTGTTTCAGATATTTTTTCAGACTTTTTTCAGATCTTTTGTTTTCGGAATTTTTTCAGACTTTTTTTCAGACTTTTTTTCAGATCTTTTGTTTCAGATCTTTTTTCAGACTTTTTTCAGATATTTTTTTTCGGAATTTTTTCAGACTTTTTTTTCAGACATTTTTTCAGATCTTTTGTTTCAGACTTTTTTTCCCCACATTTTTCAGATAATTTTTTTCAGACTTTTTTTAGACTTTTTTTCAGACTTTTTTTGTCCGACTTTTTTTTGTTCAGATATGTATTTTCAGATATTTATTTTCGGACATTTTTCAGATATTTTTTTTCAGACTTTTTCTTCGGACATTTTTCAGACTTTTTTTCAGACTTTTTTTGGACATTTTTTAGATATTTTTTTTCGGACATTTTGCCCGACATTTTTCAGATCTTTTGTTTTCGGAATTTTTTCAGACTTTTTTTCAGACTTTTTTTCAGATATTTTTTCAGACTTTTTTCAGATCTTTTTTTTCGGAATTTTTTCAGACTTTTTTTTCAGACATTTTTTCAGATCTTTTGTTTCAGATCTTTTTTCAGACTTTTTTCAGATATTTTTTTTCAGATATTTTTTGTCCGACATTTTTCAGATCTTTTGTTTTCGGAATTTTTTCAGACTTTTTTTCAGATCTTTTGTTTCAGATCTTTTTTCAGACTTTTTTCAGATATTTTTTTTCGGAATTTTTTCAGACTTTTTTTTCAGACATTTTTTCAGATCTTTTGTTTCAGATCTTTTTTTTCAGACTTTTTTTTCGGACATTTTTGATTTCACATATGCACAAAAAAAAAACTGATTTTGGCTAATTTTTTACTGCGGTGTGCACGTAGCCTAAAGAAAAAATACTAGTATTACTGTACTGCTAGCAGTAACTAGCAGTAAAATTACACCCTTAAGGGGACTCTGAAAAGGAACAGCTCTAACTCCTTTTCGAATATGTAAAACAAGGCATCAAGTGTTTGACAATTTATTTTTCTTATACTTTTAATTGTTTGTAAATACTACTTGTTTCTGACTGTCCACTTGTTGGTATGATCATTCTTTTTCTTTATTTTATATTTAATTTTTTTTGTATTCTACATGTTCGAAATACATTTTGAAATGAAAAAAAAGTACAAATACCTCATAATTGTTCAGTACTTGAGTAGCGTTACTTATTATGTTAGTTACATTCCAACACTGGTAGGCTACTTTAACAACAAATCACCCAAGAAATTAACTTCTTTAGCAAAAATGGAGACATAAAGACGTTAAATGTCACTTACCATGGGAAAATGGGCCTCGTGGTTTTTGTCTCCATCCCTCGTTATTAATATAATTTATTTAATAATTAATAATGATAACAGCAAAAAAGCTTCTTTAACGTCACATTTGCAACGGTTGAGAATCAAAGTCTGGCTCGCGACCTGCACAGCTATGTTTGTTACTTGGTAACCAGTTTGTTTCTTGGTACCCATGGTAACCAGCAGTGGAGACTCTTGTGGAGGAGGGTGTTGGATTTTATGAGAAAAGGGGATGTTAAATAACCGGTTTACATTAAATTAAACGCATAAACATCTACATTTACAGTCGACCATTATTAGCAGAGCAGTAACACGTCTTGTTTAAGGAATACACATCCACCTAAAATAGATGTTTCCGTTTAAATCAGTGTTATTCTTCCGGTATGCTCTCAGGCTATGTGTGGACTTTAAATGGAGGAGTATAGATAGCCAAAGTGTATGTATGAGTGGTGGTATATGATTACCTATGAAGTTAGGTGTATTTATAGTGTTCAACTATGTGGTTACAGCTGTTGTGTGTTGTTTGAGTGGCAGTATTGCATTACAGCAGTAGGCATTGTAGTTTTAGGCAAGCTTTACCTCATCTTATACAGATTGTATAAAGGTTATTGTGATTAAATTAATCAAATGTCCTCTATATGGGCCCTACTATATGAGCACTAGGGGGCTCTCCTTGTTAGCACATTTGCAGTTTAGTTTATGCCAGCCTGAACCACAGCACTATGCTATACCATCATCTGTAATGCTGAAATATACTACTTAAATATAACTTGGATGTATTTAAGCCCTTTGCTTGAGTAGTAATACCACAATGTAAATATACTCCACAGGTAAAACCCTGCATTCGTTATTTAACTTAAGTAAAAGTGCACAAGTAGGCTATTATCAGCCAAATGTACTTAAAGTATCACAAGTAAAAGTACTCATGTGTTACATTCACATATTACAAGAAGAATATTAATGTTGCTGCTGTTCAAAGTGGAGCTAATTTTAACTGATTCATTTACTTTATCTATTTCAGAGCATAATATTTTATAAAATGATTATATATTTTGCAAATTAGTGGGGTAAAAAGTACAATATTTGCCTTTTATCAAGTACAATAAAATGAAAATGTAACATACTGTACTATTAATTATGCTAAACTATCTGCCTCTGCTTTTGCAGTTCTTTTACTGATGTTTACATCTAACATAGCAGATAGTTTACTGTAATTGAGAGATTCTGCAGAACTTCTCATGCGTAAAAAAATGATTGTTGTTGACTGGATTTAATCACATGTCCTTCCCTTCAGGGCCGATGAATTAACTAATTAGCCCGAGTTCAGGTCCCCGGATTCTCCTGCTGTTTAAACACCAGGGAAAACACTGCTGGGACAGAGAGACTACTGTTTCCTCTCTTTCAGCTCTGATGATCCCTATTTATAGCAACAAACTAACTCCGTAAACAGTTTCAATGCAGTCAGTGAACTGTCTAAAACGCGCCATTTCAGCTTGTTTGTTTGCCAGCGACACAGAGTGCAGCTATTAAACAGTGACATTTGAATGCACACTTGAGATTAGACAGCTTCAATTCTTTGTATACTACAGTTTGCACAATTAGCCTTCAAGATCCTGTTATGGATGGAGTTGTTAAAGCACCTGTTGAGTTCTTACTGAATGAAATACAGTGTTAAAAGAACTCATAACTTCTAATAATAAGAGTTGTTATGCTTTGGAAAAGCCCCGGATAACAAAACATCAGCTGATGGAAAGAGCAAACAACTGTGTGTCTTTTGTAGCTTGTCACAAAGCAAGCATTAAAAATTTAAAAATCGAATACAACGTTCTGGTATTGATGCAATCAGTTTCCAGTTAAATCTATGAGCTTCTGTAGGCTGTGAATAGTTTTGCCTTTTCCTCTCGCCTGTAGGTTCCTCGTGCTGTCACAGGACCGATCTGAGCCGCTGACATGATAGCAGCAGCAACACAGACCTACATATTGTAGCCATGACAATGCTAAGTCAGTGTGGTGGTCATTTCTCGGAGGAATTTCCAACTTTATATTGAGGATGGATGCTTCAACTCATGTGACTCCCAGCAAAGTGTTTTAACAGCTTTCTCCCACATACCTACGTCAGAATGGGTGACAGACAGTGACCTGTAAAGGTCAAGTCTCAGGTCAGGCGTTTTGCTTCTCCTTTTGTTGTCTGCTGATGTCTTGAAGTTCTACTTCTGTTTGTAAAACTCTAGCACGTGTCAAAACTAGCACCCATATTGACATCAGCAGTATTTATTCACATTTGAACCTCGTCTTCACGTGTGAAACTTCCCATTTAAACCAAATGCTCTTAAAACATACAGGTTAGTTTAATGTTTTTTACCTAACATTAAAAACTACTTTAATGGGAAGATCCTGCCATACTTGGGCCAATAAAAGTGATTTATTCCTGCCTGAATACACATGCAGTTGTAGGTCCTGTGTGCCCACAAGGAGCCTCTAGATAAGTTGATAGATACGGTTTTATTCTTTGCCACGGTCTTATCCATCTATTTAATGGCACAGAGGAAACGCCTGAAACTTTGTGTACTCCCATTTTACTTGCCGTGCCTTTCTTTCCTTTCGAGAAGGATTTCCTTCTTATGCATCCTGATTATAAATATTGAAATACGACACTTGTGTGATTAGTCATTGTCTACAAACAGCTCTCTAAATGGTTGCACGAGTATGGCCTGACTTGGGAAAGCTCAGCCCCTTTGGAAAAAAAAAGTAGATATTAGGATGTGAACGGAATCTGTTTATACATGCAAACTGCTGATAATATGATCAGGGCAGAAGTACAGAATTGGTACAATTTGAAAACCCACTTTTATAAATTAATCCATAAACAAATGCAATGTTTTTATAAGTCAGATTCATTATTTAAGCACTTTATTTACATTTCTCTTTTCCAGAGATGTCACAGGGAATTTTGTTTATTTGTTTGATGACGCGCGTTCATTGTTTTTGTTTATTTATTCCACACATGCACATTAAAATAAATAAAAAAGCAACAGGATCACATTAATTTCCCTCCAGAGACTTTCTACTTGTCATTGTCAGAATAAGTACAATTGGGGGAAACTGGTGGAATACACAGGAAATGTTTTTGTTTATGGTAAAATCAGAGGGTTTGGCAGCATGCTGGTTTTCCAGTAACTTTACTGCCATTTTTAAAGGCTTTTATAGTCTTTAGGATGTTGAGCAACTGGAGAAAACAATACGGTAGAGAGGATGTACAAACCTCCCAACTCCCCCGATCTGTACAGGATGCCATACAGGTGGGGCACGACAGGTTTCCTCCCTTCTTCGATGTCCCATAGTCAAGGTCCTGTCGACTTTGGGTGAAATCTAATTTATTTGCCTGACCCTTATTCAGAGTAGGAGTCACAATTAGCTCCATGTGCCACATATTTTGATTGATTGAATTAAAACGACTTCCTTAAGTTTTGGCCTTGAATGGAAACGGTAGGAAAGGTAACTTAGTACGTAAATAATCAAGACCTCACTTGACCACAAGCTATTTTTGTACATTTTTATATAGTTATTCTGCTATTTTTGTCAATTTGACTCTAAACTCTGGTTATGTAACAAAACTCACAACAAACACTCATTTTTATTATTGATTGTCCATCACAATTTCCCAGAGTCCAAAACAACATCTTTAAATTGATTATTTTGGCCCACCAGCAGCCAAAAAGCCAAAAATATTCAGTTTACAAAGATGTAAAACAGAGAGAAGCTGCAAATTCTTACTTTTGAGAAGCTGAAACCAGATGTTTCCCACTTTTGCTTGATAAACAACTTGAACAACTAATCAAAATTGCTTCCATTTATTTTTCTGTCAATAAAACGATTGATTAATTGACTAATATGTTCAGCACTGCAGCCAAGTCTTCCGTGTAGTTCCATGTGTGTTCTTGTTTAAAGCTTTTTACTGTCATATTACCTCCACATGACTTTATTCATACCATCATTGTTTACTGTGATCTCCAGCCAGATCAGGCTACATCTTGCAACCTCACTTTTATACGAGTGAGGCAAAATAGTGGGCAGGCTGTGTCAGACTATGCCTATAATGCTGCACAATGCACACATTGTTGCATAACTCTCCTCTAAGCATGGGGAGAGCGGGGCTAAACAGGGTCACAGTGAAACTATTTAAATCACGACGCACATGTTTTCAGAATATCTTGTCCTGGAGACGGTTGTTTCTCTAACATTTGCAATGTGGTGTGATAGCGTTGCCTCCTGGAATTCTTAAATTAACACTTTGTGGCTCCTTGCGGGAACAATGAGTCGCTGTCTCCTGGTACAAAACACATTAGTTGAATGGTGGGAAATAAACCACACCTACACGGACAAAGGAATTCTAGGGTCAGTCCATCACTTAACCGCTGTTGAGTAAATAAACTAGAAAGTCATGCCATGAGAAAGCATGTATACAATAACAAACAAACACCTCGATTGTGCTTTAGTGTAGAGTATGTAATGTTTAAGTTACAGGGTTGTGTTATACTGTAGCAGTGGTGGGAAGTACTACTTAGATCATGTACTTCAGTAAAAGTATCAAAATGTAAAAATACTCCATTATAAGTCCTGAATTCAAAATATGTCTCTTAAATATGTCTCCCTAAAAGGGTCACACAAGATTTTTGGAGTCGTGTGATGATTAATGGGACAGAAGAGAAGAAAGAACTACACAGAAATTTGTATTCATCTTTTGGACTTTTCTCCAATCGTTGCTTTTTTTGTGAATAATTTGGTAATTTTACCTATTTGAGCCTCAAACAGTTATTTAGATTAAACCATCTAAAAGGTTTGGTGGAAATGCTAACAACATATAAGTCAAGATTACAACCAAATTTAGCACAAATTTTAACCAAATTTCCAGAAAATCAGCAAAACGAATTTGTGCATCCACTACCATCATGTGAATATTAGATAGATAGATAGATAGATAGATAGATAGATAGATAGTAACTTTATTGATCCCGAGGGAAATTCAAGAGCGAGGAGTTGAGATATAGGTGGACCTAATTCTACAATCAGGTGTTGTTAAACCATCGTAGAGAAGAGGGCGCTACGAGATGTAGTAATTAAAAGAGCATCAGTCAAACAAATGGAAATCAAAACATTGTAAAAATATGACATTTATGGGGGTTTTTTTGCTTTTCAGTGGAGCAAAAGCTTTAGTGGATGATTAAGCCACATAGCGTCATGTCATTATTTATTCACTAAGTCTGTTTCCATTGCACTTTGTTGCATTTTGGTTTTGTTGGTACACCGACTTTTCCACCTCAGCCAAGCTTTAAAACTTTCCGGGCGTTTCCACACAGATTTTTTAACATGTAAAATCTTGATCTGAGAGGTAACTAGTAGCTGCCAGGCAAACAAAGTGGAAAGTATAATATTTTGCTCTAAAATTGGTAAAGTAGAAGAATAAAGTAGCAGAAAATGTAATAAAGTACAAGTACAGTACTTGAGTAAGTGTATTTAGTTACTGTACTTTCCACCACTGCAGTTTGATTAAAGTACAGGACATTGGATCTTGTATTTCTCATATTACCTAACGTTGCTTTTGTCTGCCTGCAACACAGCAAGTTCTTTCGGCCACTGTGATCCTCTCCAAGGAGAGCGAGGACTGCTTCAACCCAGAAATAAATTCAGTGTAGTGTACTCTTCCCATAGCACTTAATGGCTCCGTTTGCATTAATCACCTCCAGTGAAAAGGTCTGCCACTCCTCACAAGTCTCCCCTCCCACAACTATGCCTGTATATCAGTCTGTGGCCTTACAAAGACTGCCTCAGCCTCCAAAGTACCGTGACTTAATGTTCAGTACCAGGCTCCAGGGTGGTGCAGCCGTATGGGGTGGAGGACAGAGCTCTCCATGTCAAGCCGTATTTAGAGAAAGAGTTAATGCTTTTCTGTTGTGTTGATATAAGGAGGGAGCTGCCGATAGGGAGGACAGATGATGGAATGTGACTGGTGAATGATGTGACTGGTTTTCTCATCTTACAGACAGGAGATTGTTGTTATCAAGCAAAAATACCACTCCTCCAAAATCTTATGTTTAAGGAAAACTGCCTTGATTTGTGCTTAATTACCATGCAGTTTTGAGATGGTTTAAACCCTAGACTGTATACTCGATGGTTTAAACACAGGGTTGGAAGGCTTTTCTATAACAAAGTTGGTTGAATTTATGTTAAGACTGCAACATTTAAAGCTGATACAGATGTGGTAAGGTAAACTGCAGTTTAGGAGCTTTGTAGTGATAATAAATTCAGTATATCTTCTAATATCTAAAAAATATCTAACTCTAGGTCCACTTTTAGATTTTTTTGGAGGTTGATCGGTCCATCGCTTTGGTCCAGACTGAAATATGTCAACAACTATTGGATGTACAGACATTGATGATACCAACCATAGACTGTAAATGAATATGGACGACGCATCTCCACTTCCTCCCACTGTACAAAAGTGAAGCCAAAATATCCCGGATACAGGAGCTCCCATCTTGAGATTTTGACGTCATTTGGACCCGGAGTCTGCGCAGTAGTGATCAGTCGGTGCAGCCGCGGTATCAAGGTCACCCGCCCAAACCAATCGCGAGGCGAGCACGGCCGCAGCTTGTCAGCAAGAGACTCACAGCTGCCATCATGACGTCTCACCTCCTTTTTATAGCATCAAATAAATAATTAAAACCAAACTTATTAGTAAATTAACACTTGAACATACATCAGCGTCATAAGAACTACCTAAAATGACAGAAACCATCTTTGGGAAAAATGTATTTGACGTGTACTTTGACTTTGTAGTTTGGCCCATCCGCTTGCATGGAGGACATATACTGCAGCCAGCCACCAGGGGGCGATCCAGATGTTTTGGCTTCACTTTTGGGGAGCTGTCATGTCGTGCATCTTTATATACAGTCTATGGTACCAGCAGAATGAATCACCTGACTTTTCCTCTAGTGCCACCATGAAGTATGCAAAACTAATGACATTCCCATCAGACTCAGCTGTACTTTGTGTTTCGCAAATTAGCAAATGTTAGCATGCTAACACGCTATGGTGAACATGGTAACCATTATACCTGCTACATCACTATCACTGTAAGCGTGTTAGCATGCTGATGTTAGCATTTAGCTCAAGTACAGCCTCACAAAGCCGCTAGCATGGCTGTAGACTCTTCTTATTAGTAATTAACTCAATTCAAACACATGTGTTTATCATTGTTGACTCAATTTTTGACACACAAATTCATAACCACAGACAGCTTTGTGAGCCGTGCAGGGCGTTGGCAGTCTTATTTGTATAGTGCTGCAGATGCAGTGTAACAAATTGTAGTTTGAATGATATGTTTGCATACTGTGTGTGTTATTGAGCAGGTTAAAGGTGTTTTCATATCGCCTCTGCAAAGTTTACACTGAATCCACCCATCAAACCTCAAACAGGATTTACTGTTGACTTGTCGCCATGTCTGCAGACAAACTGTGTTAACAATTTAATGTCCACCAGGTGCGTTACTGACTCTCAATTGAACTCTTATTATAATTGTTGGGTGTATGAGGATGGTGACCTTAAATTACTCCTGAACACAAGGTGAAGTGAAGCCCCACATGCGTGAACATATAACACATTTTGCACTGTTATCACGGACGACTCCGAAAAAGCTGACTGTGCAGAATGTGCGACACATTCAGAGAATATTTTCTTTCCCAAACTCATGAATGGACATTTGTGTCCAAATAAATGTCCTCGCTGTTGAGCCACATTTGCACTTTAGCCGTGTCTTTAAAGAGCAAACCAAAAGCTATTGGTGCAATTTTATTATGTTGGGGGGTCAAAATGTGTCGGAACACAATGAACGATTTGTGGGGACAACAAACACCAGTTTGAAGAAAATGATTTACCCTCGTCTGGATAAAAGTCTCCTTGTCGTGGTGCGCATGAATGCTCGCCTTATCCTCACCATGAACCCCTTTCATGATGCTGTACATGGAGATATCCACATAAAAAACAGTCATCAAATAGCTTTGTGTGGGCCTTCAAAGCTGGGTGTCTTCAGCTTCCAACAAGTCCAACAACAAAAAAAAATCTGTGTCGCTCTGCTGACCAAACATAAAAAGAGACGATTACAAAGGTTGAACTGTTTTACCCCTCTTCACCCTCCCGCCCTTTCTTTTGGCAGAAACAATGTTGCTGCATTACTTGACTGTTATCCTTCCCCCCTGATGATTTTCTTTAGCATTTTTTACTCGTCTTGTTTGAACAGATGCCGCCCCCCCCTCCTGCAGCCCCCGTCCTCTGGGATAGCTATAAGGCTTTGCACAATGAGGTAAAACTCAATTACATTAATGCTGAGAGTCCAGCCCAGGCAGTTCCTTCCAGTTAGCGACATCAAACAACATGATGTATACCACTTCCCGAGGAAAATTTGTAGAGCTTTGTTCTGCTTTTATTTATGAATGGATTATGAAAGCGGTTGCTGCCTGACCTCGCTCACCTTTCAGTTCGCCTATTACTGCACAGTGTTTTATAACAGATTGCATCCTAACCTGTTGGCCACCAACCAAACCCCAAATAAACCCCAGTCAATGAGTTGGTTGAATCTGTGAATGACAGATTTAGCCAGCCTTCTGTCCTTCTCCTAATCCTAACCGCCATTGCGTCCGCTAGGATTCTGGGTAAAAGCTCTTGAGATAAGCAGCTGGTGTTGTCTGTAAATAAGGAGGGCGTTGGATCTCAATTCCCAGTGTCCTGTTTCAGCCTCACACCAGTTACATGCTTCAAACGCCACAGAATCCAAAAGGCACCAAAGAATCCCAGAAAAAAATGTCACCTTTGACCTTTGGTGACATTTAAACTTGGTTGCATTTCGACCTGATTCTGGTAGCACATTGACAACTGATGGTGTTTAGAGGTGTGAAACATATTTAACTAACTTCAGCATGCATTGAGGTTAATTTTCCACTGCTATTTCAGCAGCAACAAACCCATTGGTGCAACACTATATTTTGATGCTATGTTTTGCCATTCAAAGAATTGCATTTAATGCTTAATGCCATCACCATTGTGAACAAAGTAGCCAGTACTAGTGTTACTACTACTGCTGGAACCAAATCATAAATAAAAAATGAACACAGAAAAAATTGCTTTGATCAAAAATCAATAATCACTGGACCAAAGCTCTGAGAAAGCTGTCAGCCAAACGCTGCATCGCACAGATCTGCGTTTGCTGTGCTGAGACAAATGGATTTTGTTTGAGTTTAGCTGCAAAGTGAAATGTCTTTGCTGTTTTTCCTTCTGCATGTCACATTGAGAATTCTCTGTTACGGATTATAACCAATAAGGAACTGCTTGCATAAAAGCAGAAGGACACGTGGTCAGAGTCATGTACTAGCTTTTTATTGTGAATTCAAAACCTGCTGCCATCACAGTTGTGCTTGACATGGTGGCTGCACATGGACGGATTACCGGACCCCTGGACACAGACGTGGAAGGAGGAGCAGTTTGTGGTTGTTTTGCGTCTCTTTCAGTGACATTTTGCAGGTGAAACCATAACAAAAGCATAAAGATGCAGGTTCTAGGGCTATTCGACACTGTTAAATTGCTTATTCTACTGTATTTTAAATGCTAAGTGGTGCACAGAAATTACATGACATCCCCTTTTTCCACCTGAGCCCTGCACACTCCAAACCAGTGAGAAGAGCTCAAATGAAACACAAAATACAGAAAATCTATCTTGTAAAATAATTAGGGCTGTCAAAGTTAACGCAAATTCATTTTAACGCCACTAATGTCTTTAACGCGTTAATGCAACCTGCGATTTTTAAGTTGTAGCGGAGTTTTAAAGCTAGAGTGAAGATACTGGTATGAAATAAAACTTAAGGAATCCATTGGTACCAACTATGTAATACTAACTTGTCTTGAAGGAGGCTAAATATCGCTCCAAACTTAGGAAAAACCTGACATTGCCATATTCAAAGGGGTCCCTTGACCTCTGACCTCAAGATATGTGAATGAAAATGGGTTCTGTTGGTACCCACAAGTCTCCCCTTTACAGATATGCCCACTTTATGATAATCACATGCAGTTTGGGGCAAGTTATAGTCAAGTCAGCACACTGACACACTGACAGCTGTTGTTGCCTGATGGGCTGCAGTTTGCCATGTTATGATTTGAGCACATTTTTTATGCTAAATGCAGTACCTGTGAGGGTTTCTGGACAATATTTGTCATTGTTTTGTGTTGTTAATTGATTTCCAATAATAAATATGTACAAACATTTGCATAAATCAAGCACATTCACCCACTCCCATGTTGATGAGAGTATTAGATACTTGACAAATCTCCCTTTTAAGGTTGAACAGATAAAGAATGTGCGATGAATTCGTGATTAATCGCGATTAACTATTGTAATCTTTTGACAGCCCTAAAAATAACCAAAATGTTGTGTTGAGTGGGCCTTTATCACTCAGAAGAAGAGAAAATAGGTTTTCAAGGCCTTTAATGAAATGTACTTTAGCGTCAGTCCAGCTGCAATATGAAGGAAAATATGTGCAAATATTGGATTGGATTTGGTTGGAAGATTCTCAAAATTAAAAATACCCGATCAGGCATTTCTGCTTTTCACTTTCCAATAGCAAATTTTACTTCATACCAAAGAATTCAAGTTGCTACAACATCCTGTTTGTACAGACATTGCATGAGCTAATGTGTTTTTGGGCTGAAAACATATTCCTGTGTTGCCTGTTGGGCTTGAGTTTGCCATGTTATTATTTGAGCCTATTTTTTATGTTATATGCAGTACCTGTGAGGGTTTCTGGACAATATTTGTCATTGTATTGTGTCATTATTTGATTTCCAATAACTATTAACCAATATCTTTCCAAAAATAAATATGTACATACATTTACATAAATCAAGCATATTTGCCAACTCCCATGTTGATGAGAGTTTTAAATACTTGACAAATCTCGATTTAAGGTACATTTTGAACAGATGTGTGGTTAATTTGCAATTAATCATGATTAACTATGGACAATCATGTAAGATTAAATATTTGAATCGATTGACAGCCCTAAAAATAACCAAAATGTTGTGTTTATAGGGCCGTTATCGCTCAGAAAAACAAGCTGACTGAGAAAATAGGTTTTCAGGGCCTTTAATGAAATGTTACTGTCCAGCTGCAATATGAATGAAAAAATTAAACAAATATCGGACTGGTTTTGGTTGGAAGATTCTCAATATTAAAATACTCAATCATCAAGAAATGTCAGTTTATACCAATAAATTCAAGTTGCTGCAACATCCTGTTTAAAGAATTGCTATGAGCTAATGTGTTTTTTTTTTTTGGCTGGAAACATATTCCTGTGTGATAAGAGTATTAAATACTTGACAAATCTCCCTTTAAGGTACATTTTGAACAGATATAACAATTGACAATCATGTAAGATTAATCACGATTAAATATTTTAATCGATTGACAGCCCTAAAAATAAACCAAAAGCGATAACGGCCCTTCTGAAGATTCTCAATATTAAAATACTCGATACCAATAAGAAATGTCACTTTAATACCAATCAATTCAAGTTGCTGCAATATCCTGTGTAAAGAATTGCATGAGCTAATGTGTGGGGTTTTTTTGGGCTGGAAAACATATTCTTGTGTAATCTGCTCTGCAAAGCAATTAAGTGCTTTTTGTGTTTGTCTGTTCATTTAATCTGTTGACAGTTCAACTGTCCTGCAGCTCTGCAAGTCACAGTTCCCTCCATGCTCTTGTGTGCATGTGATTTATGTTTGTCGATATTTAGTGGTATATAGTCGCCTCATGATGACCATAATGCATGGCATTCATCACGTACATTTTTTCTCTGTTATTCCTCCACAGCATCATGTGTGTGGTTGCAGCTGAACATCCTCTCTCTGTCTCTCTCTCTGTTGGTGGAGAGCATCAGTTCCCCCTTTAATAGGAGCCCCGCCTCGAAATCAGTCGATCAAATTCAGCATCGCACTCACCAGCGTCTGACCAATCAGCGTGCAGAGGGGGTGGTCTCCAGACGGTGGTCCGTGAGGCCAGCAGCCAGTCAGAGGCCGAGCTGCTCGGACAAAGAGGCTCCACGTCTACGGTCATTGGCTGCCTGGATGGCACATCATTCATTATTCATGTGCTCGCTGATCTTATTTAAGGAGACGCGATGAGGCGAGATAGCGGAGCAGCTTATAAAAGGTAACGGAACCTCCTCAAAAGCTGCACTTTTTTTTTTTTCCTCCTCTGAGTTTAGAGAGTGTTTGTTGTTTAAAAAGTGGTATTTTAAATAATTCCCCCTCAACATGAGCTCATTAAAAGTGTGCAAGATGAAATACTATCATGTAATAAGAAAAAAGCATGCTTATTCATTCATAAATCATCTTGCATGCTCATACTAACTTAAAATGTGATCACACCAAACAATAAAACCAAACAATGAATGAATGAATGACTTTATTTCCAACATAAAAATAAATAAAAACAGATACAAAATAATAACAAACAAAACAAGAGTTATAGTGTCCAAAAAATTAGTATAGGTAGAAGTAAAACTTTCCCTATACCCCTTTCTCACTTCTCTAATAACTCATATATCATAGAATGATAATATAATATAATATAATATATAAACTATCCCAGGTTTATTTACATCCCAAATTAAATATATGAACAGCATCCCCAAGTTTATTTACAACCCACATATCCATCCGGAGTTAAAAAAGTAGATATAAACCAACCCTTAACACAACCCTTATCACAACTCTTCCTCAACCATATACCTCCCATAGACCATAGACACAATCAAAATGAAACTAAGTGTTAAGAATATTGGGGGTTTTCTTTCTTTAAATAGTGACATCAGTCATGTAAGTAAAAGCACCATCACTACTGCCTTTCCTGAGAAATTAAATTATATCTGTCAACAATTTCTTCCTCACAAAACTAAAAAAGCAAGGAAAACAATGAATGTATCAGAATCAGATTCTGATTCTGATTCTGATACATTCATTGTCAGAATCCGAATGTATGCAATATCTTTAATGTTTTTAGGTGAAATTGTTGTCATTTTTATTATTATTATCTACCTACTTATTTATTTTTATTGTGTTTTTTTTAATTATTTTATGTTGGTTTTGTTTCATTTCTGTTTCTGTCCTTTGTATGTTTGTCACATCTCTTTGTTTATGTTTTGCGTCTTTTTTATGTAAATCTTTTTAATGCTTTTTCTGCTGTTACTATGTATACTGTTATTTTGAAATAACAAAACAAAAAAAAACTACTGCTTTTTCTGTCTGTGTTTTTAAACACACACCCACCGCCCATGCAGCCTCCCCAAAACGACGCTTTTCGCCTGAGTGAGTTCATTAATGCGTAGAGGAAGAGGAAGAGGAGGAGGAGGACTAGGACTAGGACTAGCTCTTCTTCTACGATGTGCTGAGAGCTGCTGTTTCATTTCACCGCCGCCTCCGAGCAGCACAGTCCTCTCGCTCTCTCTCTGCCTCTTTACCTTTAGGTTTATCTGGGATTTTTTGATGAAAAGTGCCAACATTTATTCTTTTTTTGTACCCTCCTCCAGCCTCCACTGGGCGGCGAAGAGAGAAGTTTGAACCACCCAGCTGCTGCTTCTGCTGCTGCTGCTGCTCAGGAGACGGCGGATCTTGAAATCTCACCATCCTACACTATAGTTTTTTATCTTTTTTTGTGGGGTGGAAGTTCTCATCGACTTCAGTGAAGTTTTAAATCTGCCCCGAGAGAAGACAGCATCATGACTCGGAGATCCTGTGCCATTTACGCCACCGGGATCGTGTGCGCTCACCTCCTGATAGTGGGGATCGCCCTGGTCGTGGCTCAAGTCTTCCAAACAATGATCCACAGCCGGTTAAAAAAGGTGAGTTGTGCAGCTTTCTCTCTTTAAAAAACAATTTCCAATGTTGTCCCCTCCTTTCTTTCTTCCACACATTGATTAGGATGCCACTGTTTTGTAACACAGCATGCATAAACCCATCAATTACTACAAAAGATAACCATCAAGTGTGTTAAAGAACAGTACTGCATTGAAAACTACAACCTGTGCAAAATTACTCTGATGATAATCACCAGTCCATATGACTGAAAAAAACAAACATGAATGACATTCAAGTATTTCTGACAAAGTCATCATGCTGAATCTATTGATATATATAACAGAGATGCTTTATTCTATTAACACGCCCTGAGTTAACACTTGAAGGGGTTTAAATGTTAAAGCATTTCTCCTCTGCAGTGGTCAATCATGCAGCATCATTCAGCATGTCAGTGTGTGGTTGGTAGTGGGCTAAAAACATGCATGCAGGGGTCACAAGATCACCCCAGTGTGTAAAATGTCTTAATTTGAGCCGTCTTGCATGAGTAGTAATGTATGTTTTTGCTGCATTCTGCAGCTCAGCCCCCTTTCATGAATCCGCATGATCCGAGGCTGTGCAGCGTTTAAGTCCCATTACATGCTTGTGCAGCTTTTTTTATTCCAACATTGCATTATGATGATTAATCAGCATTTATATTTTGTTACCATACATAAATCAACGCTTTTATTCAGGTAGAAATCCCCTATAACTCCCCACAAGGGGAACTATGGTTGTGTGACTCTCAGAGGTGAGTTCATCATGACCATACCCTCATTTTATAGCTTTTTTTGTTCCAACATTGCATTAAGACATGATGGTTAATCAGCATTTATATTTTGTTACCTTAAATAAATAAATAAACGCCTTGCCTCAGGTAGAAATCCCCTATAACTCCCCACAAGGGGAACTGTAATTGTGTGACTCTCAGAGGTGAGTTTATCATGACCTTACCCTCATTTTATAGCATTTTTCTTTTTATATCTTCTTCCACATTCCTTTGCGGCTCTTCAGTGTTAATATGATCTGACAAGTCATCACAGGATTCAGTCAGCTTGTTATTGAATGAATGGGAGTCTGGAGAAAAATGAGGCACGATGTATTCTTTCTGCTGGCTGATCCTGAAGCTGCCCGGTGCCGTCTGTGCGCATGACCCGGTGACACATTTCTGTTGATACTGGCTTGATATACTGACTTCATGATGGTTGATTATTCTGAGGAGGGTTACCGGTAGTAGTAGTAGTAGTAGAAATCTCAACCGGCGGGGACGCACGGTGGGTAGGGGGGAGGTGTGCTGGTATGGGGGAAGGGAGTCTTGGTGAGCGGACAGGAGAGTCAGGAGGGAGTCCCTGACTTCCACTGGTGGATCTGTAGCAGAAGTTATACATGCATCTTGTATTAAACCAGACAAATATGTCAGATAAATGGTGATTTAAAAGCTGTTAAAAAGGCAAAATTAGTGAGAATATAAGGGGTTTGTCCTTCAAATTATGTATTTGCATGTACAGGAATTCCCACCACAACCCCGCTGATTCATATAAAAGTGATTCACAAAATCAATGAAAGCTTGAGCAGCTCTTTCCCTATCTCCAGTCGAACTCTGTTAGTCAGTTAACTAAAGCAAACACAGGATTCATTTTAGGGAGCAAGTTGACATTTTTTTTTGAAATGATTTAACCATCATGTTGGCATTTTGGAGTACAGTAGGTCAAATCATTTATTTCTGACTTGAGCTGGGTTTAAATTTACATGTCTACATTTCTGGGGACTGGTGCTCTAGTTCAGGGCATGTAGGGGTGATGGAGGGGGCGGGAGGTGTTGGCAGCTGACACCATATCCCACCCACTGCTGCCCTCTTCCCTTTAAAATACCTCACATTCCTCTTGCTGACATGCATCACGCTGTCCATAATCTGTGCTTTAAAAAATCTCTCTGCTTCTTCTCAAAGTCGCTCCCCTCCTACTTAAGAAGAAGAAAACAGCTTCCTCCCTGACACGGTTTCCCCCTCCTGTAGTTAAATTTAGGTCGGGGGGCTCATTTGTGCCTCATTCTGAATCACGGCACCGACCCAGGGGACCCAAATTAAAAGAGTTAGTCAAAGTTCATCAACCGGGGGAACGTAATTCTGATGTGGCTGGCGATTACACGAAATGACAGCATAGCTAATCCTCTTTAGCCACAGTCTTTCCCATTGAATCAGTCGGGCCCCGGACATACTGAACTGACTCCAAAAATCCACCTAATCTGGTGTTCGAGTGTGTGTCTCTGTAATAATGATGTAGCCTAGTTGTTTGGGACCTCCAGGATACAGAATATATGTCTGAGCTGGGTGTGGAGGGAGTTCAGTGTTTAAAGCCATGCAAGGAATGTCACAGACTTCTTGGCCTCGGGGGCATGATTTCTGCCTGCGAGCAACCTCGTTGTTGTGGTTCCAGTCCCGGCCTATCCTGCTCAGACAAGGAAACTAAAAAAGAAAACCACCCCACTCATGCCACTCCCTCTCAGCCCTGTTTGGGAGAGGAGACTTTCTCTCAAGGTAGTATGACTGATTGAGCTCTGAAGCGTTCAAGAACAAGGTCACACCGGCAAAACACAGTGTGTTTTAGCTCAAAATGTGCCACCGCTTCAATGCAGAGTCCTCAACACGGGGGGGCACTTATGAAAAGGATTTTCATGTTTTTAATTGTGTTTTTCCTTTTTAACTTTTCTCCCCACATGCTGTTCAAAGCAGGATCTTGTCACACCGCTCCTAAGCTGCGCCTGAGGGTGTTTGGCAAAGAGCCGGTTCACTTTGTTTAGTTAGAGTCCCTAGTCTAACTCATTCAGCCTTTCCACCGGCGAATGACTGTATTTTGATTACACTGACAAACCTCTCCACTTTGTCCCTCACTTGTTTTTCTGTTTGTGATAGATCAAGGTTGGTTTTCTGAGAGATAAATGATGTCCGTATAACTCTGATGAAGGCCATTTGAAAGACCTTTGTTCAAGGTGGGCAAACAACATGCAGGCTGCAGTCGAACGTAACGCTGTGGGGGAAAAGCCAAATGAGACAGAAAGCCTGTTTCAGAAATGACGGGTTGCATTTTGTTTTCAAAAGGGAACATATTATGTCACTCCTGCTGGTTTGGCATAATGTGTCATACAATTCCTGCTCATGACAGTCATGCACTTCTGTTGCATTACCTGGTTTCACTACAGCTCTTAATTAAGAGGCAGAATAAATGACCCTGAAGACTCAGGAGAATCCCACTTCTTAAATAACTCAAGTTCCTCGTTTTGGAAGAAGTTACGCAGCTGTGACGTCAACCTATCTGGTAATTCAGTGCTTTAATATGACTGTAATGGTCTCCTGGGTTGAATCTGAGATTGTGCAATGCAACATCTGTAATTCTCTGTTATTATGAATCAAAAACAGACATGCAAAGGACACTACAAGTGCTGAACACAATAGTAAACCCCTCTGGAGCTGCAACGAATAGTCAGTTAATGAATTCATTATCCACTTCAATGTGACGATTTGCGTTTTTTCTGTTTTATATCATTGTAAGATGAATATCTTTGGGGTTTGGGCTGTTGATTGGAACAGTTAAACCACTCAATTTGGGTATGTAATCACATACCCAAATCAGCCAAATTTGCCTTTCTTTCCCAGCTGCAGTGTGTTTGAATACTTCGTTTCTCCTCAGACTATCAAAGTAGATATTTTGGTTGAACTATTCTGAGATCTAACACAAGTTTTTATAAAGCAGCAAAGGAGAGATGATGACACAAAACGCAGCAAACAATTTCTATAGAGCAAAACATGTTTGAACGGCGGAAGTTGAAACCCAAACAGGAAGTGCTGGCCACACCTAAAAACTGCATTTTCTCAACGGCAGCTGATTGCAGAAGACAATGTATAGCCTCCCTCAAGTGCACCTCGCTGTACTCTGGCGACAGAAGGGTTTTCAGGAACTCCTTATGAAAAAGACACGAGAGGAAGTGGCTCATTTATCCTTTACCAAGTTTAGAAATACACCCTTTTTAAAACAATAGGAAAAGCTTTTTTATTTCCTTCGGTAACAAACATATTCAGTCAACATACTGGAAGCTTTTAGAGCTGAATGATGTAGCTAACGGTTTCTGTTGCTCATGTTCAGACATGTGGCAGCAAGGTTTATGTCATACAAGGTTACTTATTACCGACTTGGTTGTGTTTCTCCACACGATCAGTCAAAACATCTGTGAGACCACTCGGAGTGAAACCATGTTCTACTTTTTGTGGTTGCTTTTGGCAGGCGTAGCTTGAATACAAAAACTCACCTGACATCCAGCGTGTAGTGTGACGTCTAACGCTGCTGAGAAGTCATGATGTTTTATTATTGCAACACGTAGCTGTGTTGTGTTGGCTGAAGAGTAGCCCACACAGTCAGATCCATGCCCAGGCTTGCTGAGGTCAGAGACTGGGTGCAATTTTTGCTGAAATTTTCTGCCTGTCCTGATGTTTTTTTTTTTGCACCGATGAAGGACTTTTCTCTGCTTCCCTCTGGGTTTCGAGGGGAGGTGGAGGGGGGGGGGTTGACCCGGCATCAGCTCCTTGCAGAAAAAGTGCCATGTGTGCTCTCAGATGGCACTCATTCAGAACAGTGAAGAGCTTTGAAAGTGCCCAAATGTGAACAAAACATTGTTCCACCAAAAGTGTAGAATTTGAGTACCAAAGCTGTTTCTTAATCTGAATCTTTTTTTCTTTTATTTTGTTGACAGGAAATAACTTTGACAGAGAAGAGCCAAATGTTTGAAGCGTGGAAGAATCCCCCTCCACCTGTGTATATGGAGTATTACTTCTTCAATGTGACCAATCCGGAGGTGTTCTTGGCAGGCGGGAAGGCAGCTGTTAAACAGATCGGACCCTACACTTACAGGTAAGAGCTGCAGCTGTAAATGTGTGTAATATATAGGGATGGAAACTGGTTATCATTTTAGCCAAAGTCCTGTTTAAGGAAAGACCTCTTGCATCTCGTTCATCTCATTGTGTCAAAACAAAAGACATCTGGACTAACTGACCTTTCCACACCAGGGAGTACAGGCCGCGGGAGAACGTAACCTTCCTGGAGAACGGCACCAAGCTCTACGCCCTCAACCCCAAAACTTTTGTGTTTGTGCCCGAGAAGTCGGCCGGTAACCCCGAGGTCGACATCATCAGGACCGTGAACATCCCGTTTGTGGTAAGACATCGTGTCTGGACAGGATAATGTGTGTTATTATGACCCGCTGCAGCCAGTAATCATGTCCCTGAGATTTGAGTTTAAGTCACTTGATTGGCATGTGTGTTTTTGTTTTCTCACGTTATTCCCCTAACACACTCCAAGCCATTGTCCTCTGAGTTTTATTGTGACATTTTGAGATGTTGAACATACAAACCCAAGTCGCATCAGGCGAAGACGAACCATGAGATTTTCCACAAAAAAGACATCAAGTATTGCAAACAATCGGAGCCAATCTTTCCGTTCCCTGACTGTTTATTTCGTCCTCAGGCGATCATGAGCGAGCTGAACTCCTACTCCTTCTTCCTGCGAACTTTGGTTTCCATGTACATGAACAGCTTGGGCGTCGAGGTGTTCATGGCCCGCACCGTCCACGAGGTTCTGTGGGGCTTCAAAGACCCTCTTCTCACTAAGGTCCACTCCTTGAAGCCCGAAGTGGACGAATATTTTGGTCTCATGTGGAAGGTGAGTTTCACTTTGCTGAGTGTATTTTAAGAGGCACGCTTGACGTTATTGTAGTTCAAAAACCTTAAGTAAGCGTGTTTGCGTGCTGGTTGTTAGGGGTTACTAAAGCAACAGACGAGCCTTCGGCAGCGTCTCCTATACGAGAAGTGAGATTGGCCACATGCTGATGGAAGATGCTTGTACTTCCTGTTTATAGAGCAACGTCTGCATCTTGGACCCCAGGCCGTGACAACGGCAGCCTTGTGATCCTGAGTGCAGCATTTTTTTAATCGAGCTATTAGTCGTTTAAGTTATCAGTTGGTCAGCGGAAAATAAACTATTTTTATAATTGTTTCAGTGATTTTTTTTTCACAGCTTCCAGCCTCTCAGATGTGAGAGTTGGATGCTCTTCTTTGTCATATATGATATTAAACTGAGTATCTGTTGGATTAGGGCTGTTGGTTGGACAAAACAAGCAATTTGAAGACATTAAATTGTAGAAAGTATAAGTAGTTTTTCACTATTTAATGGCATTTAAAAGACAAAATGATTTATCGATTATTGTAGACAATAATTTGCAGATTAATCAACTAAAATATCGTGTAGTTTTCTCTCAAGTCAAAAGAGTTTATGTGCAAATGCCCAACATTGTTTTTGTTTTTGTGCTCCTTAATCGGCTACTAATGCCGTACTGTGTAAGAGAATACGCTAAGGGGCGAATGCTAATGGTAACCGATACAAAGCAGTATTTCTTTCACAATTCCCATCGTCCTTTGTCATCAGACAGAATCACTGTTTCTGACTCTTCACTCACAGCAGCTCTCTCTGAACCTCGTCTTGTCTTCCGCAGAAAAATGGCACCCATGAAGGAGAGTTTGTGTTCCACACCGGCGAGGAGGACTACATGGATTATGGCAAGATCGACACGTGGAACGGCATGAGGTAAAGACTCATATCACACAGATGTTTTTCCCTTTTTCCTGCTTTCCTCAATGATAGGAAACTCTCTTGTCAGCACATGGCCTCCACTTCCTCCCAGTCATGATATTCAACTACAATAGTTACACAACCTGTATTGGAAAGTCCAAAGGAGAAAGCCTTTGCTCTCCTGGCTTTAGGTCGGACACTATTGCAAAATGAATATTTGGAAATCCAAAGTGACTTTGTACTTTGAATGCAATCAGCATGTGGAGGTAGATTTCAGATCCTATTCAGCAGTGTAAGAAATACTGCTAGTAAAAAGTAAAACACAGAGGTATTGGCAACAAAATGTACTTTTAAGAATCAAGTAAAAGTACTCACTCTGCAGAAAAGTGGCTTCTGTGAGTCAAAAGACAAATCTGAGATGTTGTGAGTTGATTCATTTGGTGTGAAAGAAGGGAAAAACAAATGTTCTGCTACACATATTGTCTTAATTTTTGGGGGATTTTGTTCAAAATTTTTGTGAAATATTGGATAAATGTACATCACATTTCAGCCTCAAGCAGTTAAGTAAAAGAGAAATCACTCCATGGAACTGCAAACCAGAGCGATTAGTAAATCCACAGAAAATGAATCGGCAACTATTTTGACAATCAATTATTTGTTTTAGTCCTTTTTTTACGCAAAAATGCCAAACGTTTACTGATTTCAGCTCCTCAAATGTGAGGATTTTAAGCTTTTCTTTGTCATACATCATATTAAACTCAGTCTTTTTGGGTGTTGGTCAGACAAAACATGATATTTGTGGACGTCACCTTGGATTCTGGGGAAACTGTAGTGGCCATGTTTCACTAATTTACAGACAAATTGATTAAATTGAGAAAATAATCGGTAATGGGAATTATCATTCGTTGCAGCCCTAATGCAATTATTTAATGTAAACTAAATGAAGTGGAGTAAAAAAGTACAATATTTCCTCTGAATTGTGGTGATGTAGAACTATAAAAGGAACATAGTCAAGTCGAAGTACCTCAAAATTGTACTTAAGTACAGTACTTGCAGCTACAGCCAACACTAATATCATCATATTTGTTCTTAATCGACAGGGAGATGTCGTGGTGGTCTTCCAATCAGAGCAACATGATCAACGGTACGGACGGCGCGGTCTTCCACCCTCTGATAAACCGTAACGAGCTGCTCTACATCTTTGCTGCTGATCTCTGCAGGTATGCACGTGTTGGTTATAAATTTGTTTACAGTCGAAGCATCACGGCGGGGCGAGGAGGACCAGAACTCCCAGGAAATTGCGGCCGAGTCATACACAATATGCTTACAGACCCACTGATAAGGACCTGAGCTGTGGTTTATTACAACTTCTGATAAGGCTGTCAATTAACTCAAAACACACATGGGAACATCGAGAGCATGACATGGGAGGCTTTAAGGAATGATTACACAGGAAGTGATCGTCTTGTACATGACACTTATTTACTTTTATAGTCCTAACGGCCCGGAAGATTAAAAAATAAGAACACGATAACGGCTATTTTCTTCTTCTTGATGGCTCTTTAGTGCGTAGTTCTTACTTTATGATTCCCTAAAGTAGTCACTCAGCTTGTTTTCTTTCCATAGGTCTATCCATCTAGCCTATGTGGAAGACGTGGAGGTGAAAGGCATCCAGGCGTTCCGCTTCGCACCCCCTAACGACGTCCTTATGAACCCCAAAGAGAACCCCACCAACGCAGGCTTCTGTGTGCCGGCTGGAGAATGTCTCGGCACCGGGGTGCTTAAAGTCAGCGTTTGTCGAGAAGGTAAGGGACTGCCCTGTTTCTCCCCCGCTGCTGCCAGAGAGTCTGACCCAGTTACCCAGTTCCCCCTCCCTATTTCTACCCCCCAAAAAAATGTCCTTTCAGCCAGCAGCCACGTCCCCTGCCTGGTATCTGACATGCCCGCTGTTTGAGCCAGATTTTTACTCAATACACGGTTCAATGATTAACTGTGCTGTCTGTGTGTGCAGGCCATTGAAGTATTTTATGGTGGTCATTGAGTGGAGTGTGATTTCTCCTGATAAGGTTTGACACATGAGCACGGACAGAGTGTGGTATCAGCCGAGATATGCTACTGTAACCACAGTTTGTATAATTTATTTTTTGTGATTTTGCTCTACAATACAGTCCTAGTGGGAGAAAACACTCAAGTATATGCATTGATGTATGTGCTGAAACCTGATTGGCTGTCTGCATCAGCTTGTCTGATTCATACGAGGCAAAGGCGTCTGATTGGAAGGATTTTTGTGATGCTTCTATGAGAGCCAATCACAGCCCAGCCCTGTTGTCATGTCATGTGCAAAGTGATGTCATTGTGAAACTGCCGCTGTGGTTAAAGGATAAAACCATCAGTGTCTTTTCTATATGATTGATCATAGCTTGTACATAAATGGAACAATTTTTAAATTTCTGCTTAAATTTGTGTAAAAACATCTGCTGCAGCAGTTTAGAGCAAAATAGAAAATATAATGTTGCTTATAACCTCAATTATTTTTTTTAATTGTCAGTTTTAGCAACAGCAGCAGTATTCTTAAGGCTGACTCCAGTATTTTTTAGATTCAAAATGTTTAAATTTGACTACTTTTAGGCCACAACATGTTAAATTAATAAAGGTTTCAGCATTTCTCCCCCTGAATTTGTATTCCCTGCAGTGTGGAGAAAACTTTAAAACAGTATTTAGACCTTTTTGTATTTGGGAATATAACTTTAAAGAAAGTACAATTGAACGGTTAAGTGAATAAATAAAATATGTGTTTAGTGCTGCAGGAGCACTCTTGTTTCTACTGTGTCAGTTAATCATTATTTAGGTTCACACACACGCTCCAACTATCTGCTGCACATTATCACTATATCTGTACCTCTATAAAAATACCATCTTTTATCTTATCTCACGTTTCTTTAATCTTTTTTTAGCCCTTGTTGTTTAGAGTCATGTCAGGATACGAACACTCACTGACATGTTTGTCTCTCTTTGTTTCCATCAAGGTGCTCCCATCGTGGTGTCGTTCCCCCACTTTTATCAAGCGGACCCGAAGTACATCAATGCTGTTGAAGGGCTCAGCCCCAACAAGGAAGAACACGAGACGTACCTCGACCTGCAACCGGTACGACCATTACTTAATATCCCAACAGTTTAGAGCCATGCGGAGGCGTCTGTGTTGAACCTTGAGCTGCTGGTTAATGACTGTCTTTATCTAAATGACAAAAGCTGTTTTGATTCATACCGTTGTGACCCGGCTCGAGTGGCCACAACAACGAAAACAAGACAAGGAAAAGACATGTTATTAGATTAAATTAAACCAAACAGAGTGCTCCAGGGATAATGTATTTTTGTTGGCCAACCAGTAAGTTAGCATCGCCCTGGTTCCTTCGACAAAAAGCCAATGAGATTCTTCCATTGGGTTTTAGATTATTGCAGAAAATAAGCTCTGTGGCAAACAGAAGTTTATGATACTTACACATTTTGTTCAGCAAGATAATCTTCAGAAATGAACACCACTTTTATGATTTTTTTAAGTGTGAATGCAATCGGCAGAAGTAAAAAGCTAACGTGAAGCTATAAACAAACTACACCACGGTCACATGAGCGAGTGTATACACCACAAGGCTGTAAAGGAGGATGTGTCGGCGTGATGGCGTTTAGTTGTCTCATTTAGCCACTTGTTAGCAACCGCCTTTTTTAAGACACATTTACTGATACATTTTATATCGTAGAACAAAACATTAAACTATCTTCAGCTTATGTTAACCACAGACCTTATTTCAGGCATCTAACTAAAAACCCACTGACTTCCAGAGAACCGGATGTGCTAAAATGCTAACTCATTTTCTGGTTTTAGGACTCGTTCCTGCAGCACTCTATTGAACCAAATCAAGTAATTTAAAGTGGCCAAGTAAGGATAATTAAGATGTGGAGCCCAGGTGTTCCCACTTGGCAGTAACGACCCCCTGCCACCAGGAACCTGGGAAGCATGGCAAACAGATTGACAGGGAAAGGCAGCGGTCGTCACAATAGTAATACCTCTGCTTGTATATCAATATGTGACTATACATACATACATACTGTAATAAAGTACACAACAATAAAAGACCAAAGAAGTAATTGAAGAAAGTGACCTAAAAACATAAAATATAATATGAAAGTCAGTCAGTTTTTTTGTTCAAAGTGATTTTTATTGAGCAGTTTGGTTCATACAGATGACATGCATCAGTTGTTGATCAGTTTAACAATTATAAAGCCAAAGGATGTGTAATACAGGTACATAGAAAACAGTACAGTTATAACAGCAATAACAACAAAATAAATGAACTGCGGAGAGAAATGAAGGAAAGAGGCAACAACTAGTTAATAGTTAATTAAATCATTCAGCCACATTGTAAAAGTTGGGACAGTAGTTTTCTTTCAATATGTGAGAATTACAGGAAAGGAAAAAAATGTTTTTCTAAAAATAACGTCTTTTTATCTCTTTGTTTTAGACCACAGGGGTTCCCATTCGTGCCTGCAAGAGAGCTCAGCTCAACATCATCCTGAAAAGAGTCCAAGGCTTCCCGTAAGTCGAACTTTGTCAAACTCTGACCCATTTCGCTGTTGACACACTTGTGTCCTCATTTTGGGCCGCATGTTGAGCCAGATGTCCTGTCTGACCTCCGTGTCTCTCCCTTTCTCTCTTTCTGCTCTTTCAGCAAAACCAAGTTCATCAACGAGACCATTTTCCCCATCATGTTCGTCAATGAGGTGAGGATTTCATTCAGTACAGTCTGAGACGTTCTCATAACCTGGAAGTGAATCACAAATCAATAATCCTCTCTCTCTCGAATCTAGACGGCGACTATAGACGATGACTCTGCATCCCAGATGAGAACGATGCTCCTAATTGTGACTCTGGTGTCAAACTTCCCGTTGCTCATCGTGGGTTTGGGCATCATCTTGCTGCTGGTGCTCGTCGTCTTGTTCTGCCGAAACCGCCAGAAGGAGGTAGGAGCTTTGCCCCTTGCGTTGCTGTGGACTGAACTGTAGTATTAATCCATACAGTTGCCCTGGTGTGAAACGCGTGTGCTACCCACTGACATTAGCTCACAGTGTACTGATACTAGATAGTGGGAATATGACACAGTAAATGCTGTAGTTTTTTGAGTGGGTTTTTTGCATGGTTTTTTTGAGTGGGTTTTTTGCATGGTTAACAGTTTCCTCAATGAGCTGCTGCAGGTTTAACCCAAAGCTACCTGCATGTTAACTAACACATGAGCAGTTTTTTGCCACAATTTTGGATCAAATGTTTTTTTTTCTTGCTGAATTTTTTCTAACAGTCGATGCATCTTTGTATTCAGGATCTCAGTTCTCTTTTGGTCAGTGTAGCTATGAGCTAGCTAAGCGGTATAGAGTAGCAGAGAGCATTGAACTGGAATAGCCCAGAGAATAATGTTCAGCACATGGTCACCTCTCTTAGCTCTCGTAGTGCAGGATTATAGTTCAGGTTATTGACTGTCCAGAGAGTCGCCCGCAGCCTGTGAAAGGAACAGTTTGATATTTTTTTCTGGAGTTTGGAAAATATTCACCATTTTTTATTGAGAGTTGAGAACATCGACAAAGAGTATAGAAGCCAAGAGAAGAAATTTCTGCTGCCGCTATTTTGGACTAAAATGCATATTATATCCATAATATTTTATTGTTCAACACAGGCCATTTCGGTAGAATATGACAATAGAATAGAAATAATTTTGTTTTACTTCTGTATGGCACTTTTTAGGCAAACGTTTTACTGGCATCCGGTTCTCGCTTTCAGTTAAAAATGGCAGAAGCGTAGCTCTGCTGCTGGGCGTTGCAATGGGACGAACAATTGACTTTCACTTGGCAATATATAGTCTTTGACATCGATACCACTCTCATGCCTGTATGCTGAATACTCGCCAGGAGACGGTAAACTTGGCTTAGTTTAGCTTAAAGACTGGAAACGGGGGGAAACAGCTAGCCTGGCTTTATCCAGAATATTTCCTAAAAAGTCAAACTGTTCCTTCAGCATGCACACATGCATTACAGTTTAGACCGTTAGCTCAGCATTGTGTTAAAAACATGCTTAATTGCAATGTGAAGAAGTGTTGTATTAACCATGTTCTAATTTTAATTTCCTGTAACCCCCCCCCTTTTTCCTTTTCCGTTTTAGAATGAAGTAAAACGTATTGATTTTACTGAAGCTTTTCATTCTTTTACTGTAAGTCTTCATTTTTGCCTTGTTTGTTATTCTCCTTTTTTAATTTGTTATCCATCATCTCTGATTATTATAATTTTTTAATTAACTTTTTATGGGACATGATATACCTTTATGAGTTCTCACCTCACAGTGTGATTTGTTTACGTTTGAAGTTATATTTTCTGTGGTGGTGGTGGTTGTTGTTGTTGTGAATATATACAGTATAGTGACGTGGTTTACTGTGAACATTTCACTCACAGCATTTATTCACATTTTAATATATATAAAGAGTATTTAGACGTGTTGCCACTGCGATGGTTCGTACTAACACTTTCTGTCCTCCCGTTCAGACGGTGAAAGACGACACGGCCTACACTCAGGTCAGCGACAAACCCGAGGAGCCGTCAGAAACGCCAGCCAACCAGCCGATGAGGAACGGCTCCTACATTGCCATGTCTCCAGTGGAGGCCCAGAAGTGTTGATCGAGGATCCCCTCCCCAAGTGTGGAGCTCAGGAAGGGGGCTGAGGGAGCAGCACAGGGGCGTTACATTACCACGGGTGGGGGGTTTGCTTACACAGCGGGCTAATTTTCACTTATATTGGGGGTGGGGGGTGGGGAGGATAGGGGTGGGACACAAGCTCCAGTACATGTTTAGTGAACAAAGACATTGCTCCTCTCGCTGAGCCCTCTTATGACTGTCTGTCCTCCTCTACTCGACCTGCTGAGCATGGCCCTCAACTGCCTGCCGTACTGCAACAACAAACTCCCACACTCTTTAGTCCTCGTTTCCGTCCTGGTCGACCTTAAAGGTGAAAGGACTCTCGGCGGGTTCGGCCAGGACAAGCCTTTTTTTCCGTAATTCTTCTGAGGGAACACGGTAGCATAGGTGCCGCTGTCGCACACGGATGCATGATCTACCGAGCAGACTCTGCCGACTGACAACTGCTCAAAAAGGGTTTTAGTATTCACCCGAACAACAGTGGGTGTCATCGCCGTCGCATTCTTGTCCTCTCCATCAGAGGAGAAAACAAAAATAATCCCCCGTAAACTGAATCCTTAGGACAAAACTCTAAGCTCCTGCGCTCAGAGGATAACATCTTGCTAATACAAACTGAACTTAGCATATCTTAGCAAGCTTTTTGTAAAAAAAAAAAAAGATGGAAGAAAAAACACTGAGCCAAACTATTTATAGCAATTTTTTCCCTTTTTTTTTCCTAAGACGAATTAGTGCACCCACACACACACACACACACACACACACACCGCACTTCCAGTATCAGTTAGTGAAAGTGTGTGTGCACTTTTATCTTACACTGTCCTGTTTTGATGGGCGACTGTTTTTCTTGATGCAGGCACAGTGTAAAGACATCTGGAAAACTTGTGATTTTGATCCCCCCTCCTCCTCCTCCTCTCCAGAACACTAGTTAAACAAAATATTCATCTATATTTCCAAGTTAATGGCTAGTTAGCTGTGAAATTATTACCACCAGTATCTTGATAAAGTTGCACCTTTTTAGGCTTCATCAATACATTCAAAACAAAAAGGAGAAAAAACAAACACCCACAGAACTTACAAGGGAGACTTGAACCTGCTTTCTGCCTTATAATGGTTCAGTGTGTTCTTTTATGTTCATACGGTGTTCAAATAAGCTGGAAATCTCTTCTGTCGTTATTGTACATATGTAAAAGGGGAAATGTTGAGATACCTCTGACCAAATCCAGCAAGCAGTCCTTCTAGGTGTGCTGAAAAAGACACTAACGTTGCTCTGGTGTCGACCGCTCCTGCACGTCTACACTGTTACTTATTAGAGAAAGCACAATTTGGATTGCTAAAACCAGTCCTCACACAAGGCTACCAGGTTTTTTTGTCCTATTGCGATGTATATTTACAGCTGATCTGTCAAAGACACTGTCAAAGTGCCGTGACTATTAAAAAAAACAAAAACGTGGAACCATTGGGGGTTTTGAGGGAGCCCTGAGCACCACTCGCCGCTGTGCAGTCATTCAGTTTGCCAGGGAGCTGTAGGCATTCAGGCAAAAACGCAGCACACAGCACTTGAATCACTGTTTGTCTTATGTTTCAATGTGTTTTCATTTTTCTGTCCGCCACACCTGTCTCGTCACGTCAGCGGTAGTCGCTAGTGGGAAGTGAATTTAAGGCCATAATAATGTCAACGTGGGAAACTCCCTGCACTTTGCCTGGAAATGTGCCCTGTGTATTTTCATTGTTTTTTTCTTTGGTCCTGTTCATTTCAATGCAGGTGGTCCACTTGTTCAATACATTTCAAAGGTTTATCCTCGTTAGTATTGGTTATGAAGGATGTGAATGAACACACATCCATGCCTCTGTGTTAATTGCTTTTTCAGCACATGGAGTGTCTTCTTTTGATATACTTTTGTATTTGTTATTGCTGCTAAAAAACAAAATGCCATAACCTATGGACTTGTATTTGTACATAACGTGTTCTCTTTCAGGTTGAACCACAGATGCTTTCTGTGTTGCCAACCACCTTTTGACACCTGAGCACAAGATACAAAGCCCAGAGCTTGCTGCCATTTATTGGAATTTAGCAGTTACAGTTATCACTAGCAACACTTTTTTTGTAAACACTTAACACACTCATTCCTCTTATTAGCAGATGACCATATCACATGTATATCGTTGGGGTTTATTATAGACGTAGTGAACTTAACTGGAGGTGCCCAAATAGGGTGAGCCGCTTCGTTTAATAAGATCGGTGTCGGGAGTCTGAGTCTGGGATTAATAACACTGTGGTGGAGAGTATTCCTTTAAGGTTAAATCAATTCACTAAAAGGCCTTTTTATTCCACCTACATGCAAAATCACAGTCCATCCACCTTTTGAAAAAAACTTGAACCTTAGAGACCTTAATCCCGAGAGTCGCGTGTGTTGCTTGTACAGCGTCTGTTCAAACACACACCTGAGCCATTGCTCCTCCACTGTCTGACTTCTACTACACCGACCTTTGAGTCCAATCCTTCAAGCCTATCTGCTCGTCCCTGCTTGACCAAAGATAACCTACATAGATCTGCCCCAGCGCCGTGTTTACTCTCCTCTGTGATAACGGTTGTGCCACAAAACCACCGCCTACCCTTTTTTTTTTTGTGAAGTATTTGCAGCAGTGCTGTGTGAGCGTGAACATGTGTGTATGTGCCTTTCTTTACATCAAGGCAAGAAAAAGTTGTTTCACAAGTTGGTTTGATGAGTATTGCTTTTTTTGTCACCCGGCGCAAGAGCAAACAAAAGTAATCAACGCTCTTTGTGAGCAGATCTCAGTATTATGTAAGACAAAGCAATACAGAGTTGTGTAAAATACATTGTTTTGTAAGGGGCCACACAATATTTATGTATCTTTTGTTTTTTTTTCCCTGAATTTGTGATTTTTGTTAGTTGTATAGAGGTATTTCCTTTTGCGGTAGCTTGATTTTAGTTTTTTTTGTAATATTCAGCATTTCATTTTTGATCATTTCAATTTGTTTTCACACTGAAAATACAAAACAAAGTGTAAAAAGATGGACCAGTATGTCACGCTGGGAGCTGTCAGAGACCTGTAAAATGTCTGTAAGAGTGTTCATGAATGGTTTAAGATTCGGGTGTTTGAGAACTCGTGTGAGTAAATTTGTGTTTGTGGAGCAGATGCACCATTTCTGTCAAACTGGAGTGATTTTTTTTTTTTTTTTTTGTACTGGAAGGCTGATTATCTTGACGACTGAGTAAAGTAAAGCGTTGTTGCTGTGTAACCTATCTAGATGAATGAAGCCCTCCTTCAGGGATGAGCACTAGTGCCATACCATCCTTTTATTATTATTTTCCTTAATTTGGTGTAACAGCCGCATCTCCCCCATTTCGATGTTCTGAAATCACTAACAGACGTTTCCTCTTGAGATATATACTAATTTGTTTTGCTGCTGAAAATGACAATCCTTCTTGTCATGTGAGGTGCAAAATGAGTTCAAAGTAATATCCAATTTTTAGTTTTGATAATTTACACTGCACAGATGTTTCTACAGTGCTTTTGTAAACATTTCTAGTGTATTTGCAAAAAAATTAAAGTTGCAGTCAAGTGCAAAGTTCACACGGTCTTCTGCTGTCTTTTGTATAACTGTCACAGAGAGAAAAATATAAATGAGTTTGTGGTAATAAAACTGTTAATCCAGAGGAGCCTTGTGAATGTATTTATAAATGTCAATTATAAGCAAGTAAACTCCTTATTGTTGAGTTTAATCTCTATACTGAATACTTCTTGTTGAAGTTTAAATACTACTGAATTTATAGCATTGAAATATTTAACTTTGACAACCATCTGAGTCTATGTGGTTTAAATTCTCCACTTTGGAACTTAAAGAATATTATTTCTAGTTGCATGATTTTAAAAATATAACGAGTGTTTTTTAACTTCACAAGTCAAGATTTAAAAAAAAAATCAAACTGCAATATTCAAAAACCTATCAATTATGTGATATAAGAAAGAGAAGTTCAGATGAGCAACCCGGAAATGTGAATATGTACCTGGAAAAAAGGTTTATGAAGTTGCAAAACTTGAAAGAAACTACTGAAAATTGAAATAAAATCCAACACACATAAATTCAGATAGTTGATTTTCAAAGTAAAATATTCAATTGCTATAAATCCAGTGTTTTTTAAAGGAATATTTTGATATTTGGGGAAAGATTGATACCACTCATGTTTGTACAATCAATATGACACTACAGCTGCTTAGCTTAGCTTAGCATAGCATAAAGACCAGGGAACAAACCAAGAAATAGTCTGTCTGGCGGCACATTAACCTGCCATTAAACCACAACATGATATATTTACACTTCAGTTTTTATATGGTTTAAAAAAGAACTAGATATAACTTGTTAATTAGTGAGTTTTAGAGGTTAGATTTTAGCTGTTTCCTCTAGTTTCCAGTCTTTATGCTAAACTAAGCTTACCTTGAGAGTGGCGACTAACTCTGACTGCAAGCAAATAAGCATATTTTCCCCAAATATTGAGCTTTAAATGTCAACATTATGCATTAAGTCGTGGTTAAATGTCACAATTACTTATTCAGTTGCATATCAAATTCAGGTTATGATGTCCTTTGACGTATCTGTTCTTTTAAGAGTCTGATTAAATGCTCTCGACATGTTTTCGTAGAAGAAACTCCCTTTATAACTATGACTAAGCATTCAGGCCAAAGTTGTTAGATAAAGTTTATTATTCTTGTGAGTAACAGGACGAATTGCACAAAGATTAAAGAGCAAGGCCTTTTTTCTAGACTCACTTTTATGCATAAACATTAAATAAATTCCGGTAAAACCCTCCTTTTACGCACAGTAACGAGATATCTTTGTGACAAACCCGTCAGAGTTCTGACTCTCCCACATGTGAAACCTCCCGCTGAACTTCAACAAGCTCAGGCAGGTTTTTAAGGGAGAGCAGGAGGTCGCACGCTTCTGTCATTCATCACAAGCTGTAACACATAAATCCTCATATCCACACGGGTGTAAAATGTGTGCTTAGTTGGTGCTGTACCTTGGGCCCTCGGGGGGTGAAGGTTATACGTTGTCCTCGTCTGAACTCTTCTTAGAGCTCACATCGTATGTTTCCAGCCTTCAGATTATCGTTTCAGGGTCTGCAGGCATCAGCATGTATGCACTCTCTCCTACAGTCGTTTCATTAGATGTAGCCTACAGTATTCACTTTTTTTGGGACTTGATCGACCTTCAATAGCGTCGACGCTCTTGCTGACACTGCAGCTCTCCTCTGCTCATTGCTTAATTCATTCATTCTCGTACAAGTGCTTTCTTGTACTCTCTGAGGTGCATTTTTGTCTTTGTTTAGCACCTTTTGAACTGTCCTTATCCCACATGAATGGTATCTTTTCTTTTCAGAACAAACTCCGCTACAAGTTTGACTTATTTTTTTGTCAATTTAACAAAGTATAAAGCTGCCAGGAACCCAAAAGACAAGAAGAAATGAAACATTTTTAGTCATAATCACTCAAAAGAACATTTTAATGCACATAAACAACAGAAAAAATGTAAGAAACCAAACTATAATAGTCTATTTTTATGTAAAGTGGTTTTTTTATCTCAACTTGTTTTTGTGCCTTTTTCATTGAAAGTGACTGAAAACATTAATAATTCAAAAGGTTATAAACCATGACGCATCAACGACGTTATCATCCCCATTATAAACAGTAACTAACAACACAAATGCTGTGTGGACAAGCAGCGCTCATAGCCGCTTAAGTCTGATGCAATAGTGCAGTTAAGTGTTGAGTCTTGTATTTTTGACTCAATGTTTGAGTTTGGTGTGGTTTAAAAAAAAAAAGTAAAGTAAGCAGATTCTGAATAGGTTTCATCCCTTCCTACGCAATGCATGTGTCAACAAGTTGCACGTAGGTAAATCAAAGATGTTCCCTTTTCAGACCATTTCTTTGAAATAGCTTTTAGAGGCCTGAAGAGGTAAAACAATCCAATATTTCACCATGAAAAGCAAAGCTCAGTGAAACATAATTTGTGTAGCAGAAACATGTTTTTTTTTCTTCTCCCCAAACTTGTTAATCATCTAATGAGCCCTTAGATTTATCTTGTGACCCCATGGTTATGGTTTATGGTCTATGAAATGTCAGAAAATAGTGGAAAAAATGCCTAAGAGACATCTTCAAATGTCTTCTTTTGTTTGACCACAAATTTTCATTTTAAAATGATTTATATTGACAAAAAGTAGCACATCCTCTCATTTCAGTCACTGAAACCAGATATTTTGGGCCTTTTCCCACTTTTTCTGCTTGAAAAACGACTAAAATCTCTGAATCAATTATAAAAATTGACTATTTTCCCGTTGATCGACAGAATAGTTTCCGCTCTACAGTATATATGTGACTGTCTAATAATGGGAACAGATGATTTGTCAAACTTTGAAGGTTTAGCCCTGAAGGCCTCACACAAATAGCGGTGGAGGTCATGTAAGGCCCTTTCTCCTGACTGATGGTTGGATAACAATTTCTTTTTGCAGTTTAAGCAATTTGTCAATCATTTCCTAGAGTATTTCCTGGAGAGAGTTATTTGGGGTAAATTACAGTAAAAAAAAAAAAAAAAATACAGACAGTGGAATTATTTCCAAATAAATGATGAAAACGGTCACTTTTAGCAATTGTTTTTCATTCTTTGTCACATTTTGAATATGAAATAATTTTTTTTTTTTCCCCTCTTCTTATTATTTGTCAGTTCACAAGCTAACTAAGGAGCAATTTATAGGAAATATTGGGTTAAAATGGTGAACGCAAATGCTCTATAAGCCCTCAAAAACGACAAAATCTCACTGAGCTCCACAAATTCATAATATCTAACAGCATCTATTAGACTAATTACTCCCTTTAAGGCCTGTGGTGCACTTTTAATGTTACTAAAATTGCAGTTAGGCCTTCAGCGGAGTGCCTAATTTATCACAGCAAGTGCTTTGAGACGCTCCAGTTACTGAGAATCTTTCATTCAAATGTCTCCATTAAGGCAAAGCTCCAGCAGCTTTACAACTGTAATCAATGCAGACAATCAACAATAGATGTCCCCCCCTCCTCCGATATAGGCTACTGGAAAATACGTCTAACTGCCTTCTTCTTTTGTTCCACTTGTCACCACCGTGTGAGTCTCTATGTTGGGGGGTGTTGGTGGTGGCTGGATGTGAAAAGCAGCAGGGTTCCTGTGGCTGAACCCAAATGCAGATAAACACGTAGGTGAAAATGTTTTTTTTATTATTATAGGAGATTTTGGTTATGCAGGCTGGCTGGAAGGAAGCGTGGCACATTAACAAACCATGTAGGCCTAATGAAGAGGAACTGGCTTGATTGGTAGACAGGTGTGCTGATTGCAGATTATGTCCAGGTGTGAGAAGGAGAGAGAGGAGAAGAAGGGGGGAGGGAAACGACCAAACAGAAAGGCAAAACCAAAACACATCAAGAACACATCATTCATAGTAAAAAGCAGAAAATAGTCTAATAAAAACACACTCACTCCGGGCAGGTGTCACAGAGGAAGGACCGTGGCAAGCAGAGGGAAGGCAATTCCTGTTTTATGCTGTTTTATCATTTTACTCCAGTACATTTATCTGACAACTGTAGTTAAAGGTCCTATATTGTAAAAAGTAAGATTTTAATGTCTCTTATATTATAAAGCAGGTTTGAGTGCTTTATAAATACTGTGAAAGTATCAAAGCGCTCAATATACAGAGAAATACACACAGGCCGTATTCAGAAATTGTGCGTTTGAAACAAGCCGTTAGGATTTCTGTCCATTTGTGATGTCACAAATATACAATATTTAGACCATTACACAGTTTTAAACGTAAACATTCTGAATGTGTCCCAGTTTATTCCTGGTTGCAGTGTATGTTAATGACAGGTGACAGGAATACATGGACCCAAACTGTTGCCTAGCAACGCAATTCTGTTGCAATTCCATTGAAATGCACTAAAACGGAGCGTTTAATACAGAGGGTGAATACAGATATATTCAAGCAGACAGTACGAGGAAAATAACGTTTTTTTGAACATTACAGCATGTAAATATGTTCTAGTAGAAACACACAATACAAGTATGAACCTGGAAATGACTGTAAAGTCATAACTTTACAAGAAAAAAGAAAATAACACGTAAAATTACGTTAATTACTTTATTCGCGTAATATTATGACTTTATTCTCGATATCTCAGATTTTTTTTTTTTTCCTCACTGTGGCCCTAATACTCCGTTGTACCATAGACCTACAACAATGATAAATAAAAATGAAAATGTAAACAAAAAACAGCTATTAATTTCCATTTTTTTTAAATCCACTGGGAGCCACTGAAGAGGGGCTGAAGAGCCCCTTTTGGCCCCGGAGCCACAGGTTGCAGACCCCTGGACTAAGCAAAACAAAGCTAATCTAAGCGGCTGCTGGCTATAACGTTAGCTCCATCTTTACTGTAAATTACAAACAAGCCGCATCATCTTCTCGTATAGTTAATTCTTGGCAAGAAAGTCCAAAACTGTCGACATATTGCTTTTTATTAATAACATTCATACACATTATGTGCTAACTGTCTCCTTAAATCTACAGGAAACGTGGCTAATCTCAGGTGACCTTCTGACCCAGGCGTTGCCCCTAAAACAAGTCGATTCTTAGGACAAACTCTCCTCTCCAGCCGAACGACGACTGTGTGTGTTTAAATGCTTTTTAATCCAACGTTGTTTAAACTGGAGGCATCTCCGGGCATGTTTTAATATCCACCCACTTGAAAGATTATCATTTGAAAGGAAAACCACAGAGGCTTAAAGGGAGATAATGCCGTTAAAACCCCAAGAGTTTCCATTAACTGTTGCTGCAGCTCAAAGTCATGGAATCCCAGTCAGCCTGGTTTAGTCTTTGCTAATTTTTTTTGGTTCATTATTATGTTTTAAATTAAAGTGTGGACTTACTATTCTACCAGTCTCAGTTCAGATAAACTAGTCTTTAACATCAAGTTGTACTAAATGGTCTGTTGTGCCCCCTGCTGGTGTTTCTGAAAACTAATCTGACTGAGGAAGGATAAATAATTAAAGCCTCTGTACACCCACACAGGTGTTGTCAATTATTCTGCTTGTGTGGGTGTTCAGAGGCTTTTATAATTTGATATGAGTTGAGATGTTTAAAGGTAGAGCCGATTCATATATTGATTGATTAGTTGATGAAAAGAAAATTAATTTGCAACTGTTTTCATAACCAGTTAATTATTTTATTTTGTAATTTATCAAGAACAAATGTCAAACACTTGTTCCAGCTTCTCAAATAATTGGATTTCATGCTTTTCTTTGTCATTAAAGATAAAAATAATATAATAAAGTTGATTGAATATTTTCATCATACAAAACAAGCTCTAGCAAACTATAAAAGATATTTTTCACTATTTCCTGACATTTTATAAACAAAATGATTAATCGATTAAAGAATTAGCAGATTGATCAATAACGAAAATACTTATCTGCATCCCTACAGTATATTATTGTGTGAAATGTTGTTTGATGTGTACATTTAAATCACTTAGGGAATAGAAACATAAATAATGAATAATAGTTATATTAAACTACAGTTACATTTTTCAAGAAAAATTTAAGTATGTAAATAATACAGTATAAATCTAAATAATAAATTACCTACTGAATAACTTAGGAAATATAGAGTAAAAAATATTAGTGTTTGACAATAAATTCAGTGTTCCCATTATTGGAAATTTTCCTTCTGGTACATTATATCTATATAATAAATAATATTTACTCCAATATACCACTTTTGGATCAGTTATGGTTCTTTAAATTATAATTCAGAAACACCAGTTTCCCCGAACATAGACATACACACAAATAAATGCTACGAATTTGACTGCGAGATGTATTTACAGTAAACGTTTTACATGGTCATCATTCAAAAAAAAGAAAAACTCACATATAATAACATTTACATTTTACATTCAACAAAACTTTACACTGTATGTACACTGATTTCCTCGTGTCTCTTTTGGTTGAGTTATAATAATATTAAACAATGTGGGAACTTTATCTAACAATGGAAACAGAAGACAAAAAAAAAGAAAAAGCTAAAATACCATGTTGTCTCCATATCTTAGTTCAACAATTTGGTTATTATTTGCGTTCTTGCCGATAGTTGGAGAAGAAGATTGATACCAGATTGCATATGATAATACAGCCCTGTCTCTGTTCAAAGTGGGAAAAAAAATCTGCCTACCACCATCTCTAAAATCACAGTTTTTTTACGGATTAAATAAATAGTAAAATAAAATGTCAGATTTTGTTTCCTTCAGACGGCTAGCAGTTTCCACCTGTTTCCAGTCTTTATGCTAAGCTATGCTAATGGTCTCCTGCCTCCAGCTTCAGACAGACGTGAGAGCGGTATCAATCCTCTAACTCTCGGCAAGAAAGCAAATAAACACATTTCCCAAGATAATATGATAATATGACTAAAAGCATGAGTTCTCCGTTCTGGAAAAGGTGAGGGTTCGAATCCCACCTGAGACGATCGTTGGCAGTTGGCAGTGATAAAAAACATCATCAGTGCAGACTTAACTTCATCTCTAGAAGTTAAAACGCTTCTACTGCTAAGGCACTAGCAACATTTAAGTTGCAAATAACTAGTGCAACTGATGTACAGCTCCACAATTATTCATTGTTTTATTATATAATGATTTTTTTTTTTAGTTTCTGTTATCTATAAAGTCTTTAAGAGGAGTGCAGTTACTCACACATCACATGTAGCTGCAAGGCTGGTGGAAATCAGCATTAATGAACAGAGTAACACCTGCACGCACTGAAACAATAAGTTGATTCAGTTGCATTCAGACAGTTTTATATCATTATAAACTGAATATCGTTGGGTTTTGGACTGTTGGTTGAACAAAAGTCATTTGAATAGCCATCTGGGAAACACCTCTGACTTGCATTTTTCACTATCTTCCAACATTTTATGGACTTTTAGGGCAAAAATTAGTCGATTAATCGATAAAGAAAATTAATGTCCAATTATTTTGATAATCGATTAATCATTTGAGTCATTTTTTAAAGTAAATATATCCAAACATTGTATTGTTTCAGGTTGTCAAATGTGAACATTTGCTTTCTTTTCTTGTCTTAACATTATAGTAAATTGAATATTTATAGGTTTTGGTTTTCTGGTCGGACAAAAGAACCTTTGGATCTAGAAAATTGGAATGGGCATTTTTCTGATGTTATATAGACCAAACAATATAAAATAATTTGCATATTAATTGTATTATGAAATGAATCATTAGTTGCAGCCCTAATATGACTGGAGAAGTTCTGGTGAAATACGTTTTAAATGCTTTTTGTTATGTGCTATATTTTAATGTTTCTTTTCATGTAAATTTAATATTTTTGAGATATTTCTTGAGTCATTTTATGTATTATTATCTCTGCAGTGAGCCTATTGATATATATGGGTTTTGACGTAATGAAAATCAAAACATTGTCCATTTAAAAACATCTGGAGTCAGTGTGCAGGTGTTACTCTTTTCATCTTTCACATGAGTCAAAACGTTTTTCTTTTCTTAAAAATAATGAAAGATATGGATATTAAATGCAACATCTAATATTATTTTAATAAGTATGTACCCTAAATATGATGCCTTTTTGTTTCTGTGTTTGTAGATTTTGTCTTTGCAGTTTTACAGTTTTTAACAATTCTAACGTAATAAGAGAGATAAGATGCCGTTGCGTTTCACCCACACTTCCTCAGTGGATGAACCTGCATCAAAATGTGAAATGAACATTCGCTGTCAAATGCCCTGAACTCTATCCTCTCTCTAATCCCGTGTGATTTGCACGGCTGTTGCTCAGCAGCATCCTACGTCTCAAAATGCGTCATAGAAGCAGCTTGCGTTGGCTTCTTCTCCCCCCCTCCCTCTCTCCCCTCTGCTGACTGAGCTGAGGTCGCTCTCTGTTTTCAGTCTCTCTCTGTTCAAATGTTGGGGTCTGTATCCAGCTTGGTGAGGTCGGTGGCCGTCCCCATGAACATGCTGCGTCCTCTCTCCAGCCGGCTCTTCTTGTCCGTGAGGCGGAAGGCCTCCATGAACTCGTCAATGTCGATGCTGCCGTCCTGGTTGCGGTCGATGGTGACGGCCAGGTCGGAGATGGCATCCTCCGTGATCTCCATCTTTAGGTAGACGCTCAGCAGCTTCCAGGTCTGCCGGAAGTCCTCGATGGTTATGAAGCCTGGGTGGAGCAGGAAGAGGGTTAAAGGTTAAAGACGCAGAGTAGAAAAGAGGAGATTAGAGATGAAGTGATGGAGGAAATAGTGTGTGTGGTCAGAGAGGTGGGGGATGGGGAGAACAGTAGATCAGTGGGTTAATCCTCGTCTTAACTGGGATGGCCGTAACCTAATGTAGCCTGTTTTGAACGCTACAGATTAACAGAGGCTGTAAACGTTTCTATCTGGACAACAAACACTTTACAGAGCTCTGACACACTTCACACCTCCACTGAAGCAGACTGTCTCTCATTGGATTGTCTCTGTGAGTCAGTCCAGTCATTTCATCAATGTGTTGACCAACAAATGTGTGTATAAACAAAATTGTGGAAAGTTATAGTGACTTTTTAAGGTGAAGAACAAATATGCTGAAGCCAGTGGTGTTTATAATTTAGATGTTCCCAGTATACATGCAACATGTTTCAGTGATGACTAAATGGTTTTACCTGAGTTGTCGGTGTCTACGATTCTGAAGATGGTCTCCAAGGTGGAGCGGTGACGATACAAAGTCTCAAGCAGACTCTGGTCAATGTGCTGCAAGAAAACCAAGTGCTTTTATTTTTATGCAAACAGTATTTAAGTGTGTTTAAGTTAGCGCCTGTGTCCAGCAAAACGTTTTTTTTTTCCACAGCTGAAAACACCAGGCGCTCTTCTGAAAGCACTTAGGTGTTGCAGCGTTTTTTCAGCAGAAGCTTTGGTTGCGTCTGGTTGCTATGTTACGGAATATCCGCGCGGAAGTAAGGTAGCATAAGGTAGCGTACTTGCTCTGACCCTTGTTCTGGATGAGGGGAAAGCTGAAGTACGTAGGGAGAGAGGACAGACCTTTCATCTATGTAGGTTCATGAGATTTATGGGCAATGAAACATCTCGGCGAGTTTCGTTCCGTTTAGATACAGATTCAGATCAACTTTATTATCCCACACATGGAAATTCGTTTGGTCCAGTGCTCCAGTGATGAGGACAACATAAAGTCCACAGTAAAAACAATAGCATAACATACACAATAAGACCACAACATACTCATGATAATAAACGCATTTGATTACGTCTATGTGGTAGGCTACTTGTCCCGCCCTTCCTCCACTGTGATTGGACGGCTGGGTAAAAAGTGGCAGTGACTAGCGTAACGTTTTACCCAAAGTTGAACAATTTTCAATTGTCAGCGACTTGAAACAATTGGCCAATGCTCAGCACCTCGTCACGCTGCTGGCATTTTTACTACAGCGTAAATACGCAGTGCTCCCATTACAAAGCATTAAATAAATACCCTGGCCTCAGGAAAAAAACGCTTTGGTGGACACGACCCCTTAGTGTGTTTCTGATTCAGCAAAAGATATGTTTACACAATATCCTTAAATGAGACATTAGTATTTCTGTGACTACCACGTTTCTCCAGCTGGATAACTCACTTCCGTGTTGGCTCCTTTGATGGCGAGCTCGTTGAACCACTCGTGGTAGTTGATCATGCCGTCACTGGTCTTACTGGTGACCAGCTGATAGCGCAGCATCCTCCAGGGAAGACCGAGGTGCAACACGCTCTCCACTGCACAGGCCCAGTCGTTCAGACACAAGTGACCTGACGGAGGTGGAAATGTTGGTCCGTTATCTGATTTCAGACAAATTCTCATCCATTGCTGCATTGTCTTCCAATCAGGTCAACGAACATTCAAAAAATCAACTCCAAAAGCATCCAAACAATAATTCAATATTATCGGACAATATTTGATTGCATGTTAGTGTTGGAAAATGTGTCATCTAATAAATAATAAGAGATAGCTGCACAGAAATTTAGAAACTGTGTCGTCTCTACATTGTTTGTAAAAAGCACTGACAAGTTTATTTTTCAACTGTAACCAAATTTAAGGGATGCTTATCAAAATACTTGTTTATTATTTGCTATATGTAATTTTTAAATTTTTCGATAACAGATTCAACCTCAAAAATTAAAAAGAAGTTCGGTCGGACTCTGATCCAAAGCATCAGATCATCTTTTTCAATAAACAAACCCAATGAATATGTTTCTTTCCATGATCAAAAAACACACTGTATACACCAAGAAAGCATCAAAACTTCAACACTGTAAATTCAGGACTTGAGACGCAGTTTAAAACTATCTGTAAGGTCCAGAATCAAATTTAAAGCACATTAAAAAAATAATAATTTCGGAGCTGATTTGTAAGGTGACCCTTGTGTTTCTCCTGCAAGCAAAAATAAGTAAGTAAATCTGTTGTAAATGAACTAAAAGTGAGGAGCTGTGTGGCATGAATATTACATAATTTCTTATTTACTTATTATGCACTTAAATAAAGGATGTTGGCAGAATTAAAGTAAATCCCTGAACAACAACAACAGTTTCTGTGAAACTGTCAAATGTTCCTGGATGGACTTCCCATGTTTTTTTTCCTGAATGGGGATTAAAAGTTGGGAGCTCACATTTCTCCCGTCCTTTGAGAACTACACAAGGAAGTGCACAGTGATAGAATTAAGGAACACCTGATCCGTTGAGTACTGAACTGGTTCATGAAAGTCACACTACACACCTGTGTTGTTGCTGTCCAACTTCTTGAAGGCACAGATGAGGTCAGATTTGTGCGCAAACAGCTGCTCCCGCAGGACTTTGAGGGCTGAGCGCTCACTCCGCCCGACACTGACGACAAGATAACGACAAATATAACAGATGATGCAACAGAATTAAAGGCAAACACAGTGCTGTTTTACACAATCTAATCTTTGCTATTAACCAGAACTTTATGTCTGGGAATTTATTGCCAACATTTATATGAGTCTGTACGTTGAATATGAAGCTACAGCTTAGTTTTGCACAAAGACTGGCTATGTCCAAAGGTACACAAAACAGGTAAACAAACAAGATGTAAAGTGTTTATTGATGAGATTAAAGGTTGCCAGGCTAGCTGTTTCCCTCTGTTTCCAGTATTTATGCTAAGCTACACTAAGCAGCCTTCTTCAAACGCTCTGTAAAAAAGCTAAAAATTCTTGCTTTAAGGGTTTTTTGGGGGTTCCAGTCTCTCACATGCAAAGATTTGCTAATTTTCTCTATTTTGTATAATTGTACATTGCAAATTTGGGGGATTTTGAAACTGTTTGTTGGTGAAAACAAGCAATTTGAGATGTTGCTTTCAGTTCTGAGAAAGTGTAACGGGCATTTTTCATTGTTTTCTGACATTTTATAGACAATTAACGGATAAATCGCTAAAATAACCAACAGATGAACTAGTTGCAGCCCCGGTAGAATGATTAATAGGGCCAAAACTGCATGTGATTATCATAAAGTGGGCATGTCGGTAAAGGGGAGACTCGTGGGTACCCATAGAACCCATTTTCATTCCCATATCTTGAGGTCAGAGGTCAAGGGACCCCTTTGAAAATGGCCATGCCAGTTTTTCCTCGCCAAAATTTAGCTCAACTTTGGAGCGTTATTTAGCCTCCTTTGCAACAAGCTAGTTTGACATGGTTGGTACTAATGGATTCCTTAGGTTTTTTTAGTTTCATATGATGCCAGTATCTTCACTCTTGCTTTAAAACTGAGCCCGCTACAACCTAAAAATCACAATTTATGTTAATGTGTTAAAGAAATTATCATCAGCGTTATTATCACGTTAACTTTGAAAGCCCTAATGAGTCACATTGTCAGGATGAATATTTTCTGGCAGTTGTTTTGTACCTTTGCCTCACGGTGAGCTCTCTGATCATGCTGCTGGCCTGGTATTGGACTAAATAAGGCACAAGGTCTGGACCCAACTTCACATAGGCCCCCCTGTTGCTTCCCACTTCGTAGTAATTGGAGGCAGAGAACAGAGTGAGGACCTGAGTGAAATGAAAGAAAGGTTTAATGTTTCAGTGAAAACATTAGACTGTTAGTCTGTGGGCCGTCAGTGTCTGAGCTCACCTTACGATTGTGGCAGAACTCGTAACCTTCCTGTTTACACTCGTGGGAGCGGATGATGAGTTGCATGTTGTGTCTGCTCAGGAAGTCCTCGGTGACGTCAGGGCCCCAGTAGCAGCCTCCGCCACGCACCTCGTTGGGTACGCAGCCGTCCTGGGTCATCGGGTCGCTCCACAGCAGATCCAGGATCTGTAGACATATGGGAACAGGACAGGAGGAAGAGGTTTAACTTTAAACCTTCTGATTTTTCAGAGCACAAAATGAAATGAACAAGAATGAACTCAACTTTTAAACAAATATGGATAAGAAGTCCTTAAAAGTACTCAGAAAAATGGAAATATGAACATCTACAATGGCATTTGCTGAGGAAGATCGTGTGATTGAAAGCTCCAGAACAGCTACTAATGGACCCCTGTGGTGATATGGATGATTTTTATCTGGAAGAACAAACAATATTTCTGTAATTTCTAATTCTGCATTTCAAGATTAATGTGCTTCAATTAAAACTTTTTACAATTCACAAAGTGACCCTGAGTTGTTTACTGTGATTGAGCATGTTTGGACCTGAGCCAGAGTCAAATGAGACCATTGACTTCTCCGCTCTGTACTTAAAAGTGGTGACGGTGGTGATCTCATGGCAGAGGGATTAATGACGCGGTGGTGGATTACAGCATGTCAAAACCCACGCAGGCAACAATCCACAGCAGGTGAGTGTTGATCACGCTTATCAGGCTGCGACTCAAGAGCAGAGCCACAACCTATGATCCACATTTTTCCGTATGACAAAGTCACTAATTAAATATCTTTACATAAGACCCGAGAACAACAAACAAACAACAAACTCACTCAAATATTTCACCGGAAATAGTATGCAATTCGCGTACTATTGGTTTCCTACTAAGGTTTCGGACGTACTAAAATATCTCGCATACTATTTTAGCGTACTAAATAGCATTTCAGACGCAACCATGGTCTATATATTGTAGATTTGTGACATCACAAAGTTACAGAATTCCTGACAGCTTGTTTCAAATTAAAAGGCTCAGTTACTAAATACGGGCTGTGTTGAGCATTTCGATACTTTCATAGTATTTAAACAGCGCTTAAACCTGCTTTATAATTAAAAAAAATACATGAAAATCTCACTTTTTACAATATGGGACCTTTGAAGTTGACAAAGTGACTTTAAATACCTTTCATACTAAGGTTTCAGACGTACTAAAATATCTCACATACTGTTTTAGCGTACTAAATGGCAAACATAGTGTTTTTATTTTTACTTAATTTATGTAATTTTACCGCCTTTTGAAATACTTATGTTTATCATGTACACTATTAGAGTTAGGATCAATAAAAAGAGCAGCACGTATGTGGTACTTAACAAAGCTGAGAAAAACAAAACAAAAACAATGTGGGATCAGTTTGGTTTTAAGTAAACAAATGAATAGGAATCTATCTCAAAGTATCTGAGCAAACACTGCGGCTCATCACTCATTCCTCACCAGCTTCCACTCGTCATTGGCATTTAAACTGCTGAGAGACTCCGAGGACAAAGACCGAGTCTCATCTTCTGCTTTGTTGAGTCCCTGGCTTAAAATGGACTGTCTCCTGTTGATCTCCGCCTCGTCCACCGTTCTCAAATTGATCCGGTCGGAGAAGTCCTGCAGCGAGCGGTTCGGGAAGCTGTCGCGGTTAAGGGGTTTGGGAAAGGTGAGGGATTTCCGACGCTTGAAGAACTTGTCGGGGGACCAGACTACCTCGTCCAAGTCAGAGTCGATGGACATCCCCGCAGCGCTCGGGTGTCTCTTCTTCGGCGGCCTCAGCGCTGAAACATACTGAGAAAAAGATGAGAGCAGAGATGTGAGGAACTTTCAAAATAACTGATATAAAGAATAAAGATGAACGTATCTGCGTTTGACAGCTCACGCTTCGTCTGTCCACTCTGGCGAGGACACTGAGGTCCATGGAGTCGGAGATCCCGCCGTGGAGTACCAGCACCTTCTGGTCGATCACCGTCGCCAACGGCAACCAGCTGAAAATCTTCTGCAGCAGCTTCAGGATCCGTTTGCCGTGCATCTGAGGAGAAAATGAGAAGAGATATGACTTTCTTCATCCTCCTCTTCCTCTCTTTTCTTCAGGTTTATGAAAGTTTGTTGTCAATATTCAAGGGGGAGTGAGCCAGAGTGTATCTTATAGGGTATATTTAGGTTTGTATAAACCTAAACTATAAACCTAAACCTAAACCGTGAGTTTTTATCCTATAATAAGTCTATAACAAACTATGTAGCCAAAACACAGACACTCAGACCCTTAAAGCCTCTGAACATCCACACAGGTGTTTTCAGTTAATCTGGTTGATCAGACCTCTTCTCAGGACTGTGTGAGCGTGTACAGACTAATTGATTGACATCTTCCTTTTAGTCTCCTGTTAGCTTTGTTGCACCTGTTAGGGACATATTACACCTTCATCATTCTTATTGGTAGATGAAGATTTGTGACCTGAGCAGAGGTCTAATCAACGAGAATAACTGAAAACACCTGTGTGGGTGTTCAGAGGCTTTAAGGACAAAAATGTCCAACTGAAACCACAAATTTTGATCCCACGGCCATTACAGTATAAAATCATACAGTCTGTTATATCAGGCTTCAATCTAGAGCTTCTAAACTGTAGTTTTTACCTGTTTTACACCAGATTGAGCCATGTTCTTTGGCCTATGTGGCAAATACATGCTATTCTCCTGTTTTTTTCCACTAGGGTTATCACTGCTGTATTACGTGTTTGATTAACATCAATGTTGTTGCTAATCATTGACATATCAGAGACTAAATGACAACACAGAAATCCGAAGAAAAAACGTTTTCAAACTGAGGCACAAGGGGTTAAACAACAACTCCCAGTACCCAAGTCAAACATCCAAATTGAAATTTATCTAAATCACGTAAAAGGAAAGCACATTTCGCAGAAAATTATATTTTCCAAAATTTAAATTTGTACTTCTTTTGTTGATAAGAATCACTTATTCTGCATTGCCTGTTCAGTGTTTTCTATTTGTTGTATTCTACGGATCTTAGGAGACATTTTGTCTCATTTTAAGGATGTTTTTTTTAATCAATTCTTGATGGTGTAGTAATCTTTATTTGACAGGTTGCTGCAGCTTGTGGCTCCAGTATAAAGATGTGTTTATAAACCAAATGTTCAATCAAATTATTGCGGACAGTGTAGCAGGAATTCAAACTTCCTTTCATCCAAACAAAGGATAGTATTAATCTAAAACATTTGGGAACTCTGAGGTTTCCTTTTATGACTCATAGAGTCAGATGTCCTGCAGTCATCTGATTTAATGACCTCAAATCCTCTTAGCTGCGAGGAGGAGTGACCAGTATTGTATTGGGAGGGAATCTGGCACTACATCAAGCTTTACTGGGAAGGTGTAGGCGCAGGTGACTGAAACCAATTTAAATTTGCTGCTCCAAAGATAGAAGGGATTAGGACACATTTTGGGCTGTGCTGGTTAGTTTGATAAGCAGGGATGAGGAGTTAACAACACCGAGCAGTAAACACAAAGAAAATGAGTGTATAGAGGTTTGTATGGGGATGTAAACCTACCTTGTATTTAATCAACACCTCCTTTGTGAAGCCGTACCTACATCAGCCAGAGAAACACAAAATAACAATTAGAAATGTCGTTTTTTTTTAGCTTCACTGTCCCTCCAGTTAGATTCAGTTTTACCTCAGGTTGACTATGTGGTCCTCGTGGTTTCCTCTGTTCAGGTAGACTTCACTCGGATAGACGAGCAGAAATGAAAACAGGATGAGGACGATCTCAATGGAGTCTTTACCTCGGTCCACAAAGTCTCCGTTAAACACGTAGGGCTTCTCCAAGGACGGCATGTCATTCTGCGATGTAAACAAATAAAGCCGTGTTAAAGGTTTATTCTGTTGTCTGAATGTAAATAAATACAGAGAGTGAAAGCACAGATCCTGTTTCTGTCAGTAATGGGTTTGTAGAAGAAGAAAAATGCGGCACGTTGCAGCTAAACGTCTCTGTTTTAACCAAAAACTGAAGTTTAGAAGGGAAACAATTAGCTGATTTATCGATGAGTTGATCAACACGTTAAATTGATCAGCAACAATTTTGATAATTGGTTAAGAAATTGCTTTTTCATTAAAAATTGTCAGTTTTTTTAATTTTGGAATACAAAACACCTAAAGACACCTTAGTGTTTTTAACTATTTTTTTTTTACATTTCATAGACTAAACAGTCAATAATTTAAATGAAAATATAACCAACAGATTAATTGAGTTGCAGCAATACTGATTTACTTTAGGGCTCTGAAGTACAGGAGGAGAGTACTTGGATTCAAATAATAAAATCAAAGCAACAATTTCAATAAAAAATGAAAAAGTGTCTGAAGACACCCATTTAAAATTAATAATATAGCTCATTAGCTTAAAAAACAAGAACATCTTCAGTTATCTAATTTGTGAAATTTTAAGATTTTAGAAGATGAAGTCTGGACCTTGTAGAAAATCAGCAGCAGGTCTTCCAGTTGTCCGTGCAAATCACCTGTAATGAAAAAGATATATGTAAATATATTAATAACAACAAACAGAAATAAACTGTGTGTTTGTTTGTTTGTTTGTTTGTGTGTGTGTGTGTGTGTGTGTGTGTGAGAGAGTCTCTTCCTGTCCTGTGTTTTCTGTCAGGACATTCCCTGTGTTATTCTTGGAGCTTGTGGTTAACGGCTTTTTCCCCACGTCCCAGGATCATCTACCTGCCTGCCACTTCAGCCTGCTGACGTCACTCACCAGTCTGTTTTCTACCATCGTCATCACCTTCTCTCCACCCCACCTCCCCTTCCCTGTGGTTTTACAAGAAATCCTCTACAACTTTACCAACCTCGTCAGTGTCCTCTGTTTGGGTCCACCATACTATCTGATAGGGCTGCCCCCTCTTGGTCGACTAATTTGTCGTTTTGATCTTAGTCGACTACAGTTTCTTTAGTCAATGAGTTGTTTTTTATGCTTTTTTTCATGCTGAATGACTTATTTCTGAGAAACTTATGAGTACATCTCTAGTAAACACAAGATTTAAAGTGGTGTGATTCTTTGTGGAGAAACTCAGTTTTACAGATCTGTCAATTAAATCAACTAATTGATTAGTCAACAAAATCGTACAAGTGTTAGTCAACGAAATTTTTTGGTCAAGGACAGCCCTACTATCTGTTTTTTTTATTTTATAAATTTATTTGACAGGGACAGTACATGTAGGCATTTTTTACACTTGATTAAAGTGCAACCGATGCAATGTATAGGACTTCTAGCCGTAGCTAAGCTAGATCATAACACTTTTGTTTTTCAAATGATTTAGTAAGGACTATAAATTATCAGATATTTTACAAATATTAAAGAAATGATAGTTAATAAATTAGAGATAAATATCCATCACAATTTACAAGAGCACAATTTGACATATAAGCATCTTGTTTTGTCCAACAAACAGCCCAAAACCCCCAAAAATTCTGTTTACTATATCAGGAGATTAAAAAAAAAAAAAAAGCAAATATTCACAATTTAGAAGCTGGAGCCAGATCATTTTTAGGCATTTTTCTAGAATGATAAATAGACGATTTCTTTTTACTCACCACAAATAGTGATCTCTTTGCTTTGGCAGGTGGAGACGCGGTTGATATTTGGCATCATCTTGAGCACTTTCCACGTCTCTAGCAGGAGCTCGAGGACGTAGCGTGAGTGCAGCTGCTGCTGGGAGAGAGACTCGTCAGCAAGAAGGTTTCAGACACAAGAGCAGGTAGTCAGATATCAGTGCTTTTTGTCCTAATTTCTTGCACAGAACTTGACAAAACAACAATAAACATACACCTTTAAAGATTGCTTTTCAATATACTCGAAAACAAATTGAATAAGTAAGAAAGAAAATGTAAAAAAATTATACATTTCCAATCAGCAGCACTGGCTTCATTTCCCAAAGATGCAGTTGATTTGTTTTTTGGAAATTTTACTCAAGATCTAAAACCTTGTTGAGGAGACAACTCAGATACCTACATAAGCTCATAAATCATCATACACATAAGTATTTTCTCTTGCAGATTAAATATACAGTACATATTGTGTTGTGGAGCTGAGACGTCTATCATCCACAATGCAAACATCAACTGTCTTAGTGGAGTGTGACGAAGGTTTTTAAGAGACTGGACTGTAGAGCCGCCGTGGTGAGCACCTACTTTCTTGTTCCTGAAGGCCTCCACCAGGCCGACCGCCTGCTCCACCGTCAGAGGGAAGGTGAGGTGAGGTCCTGAGTAAATCTCCGGCACTTCGATGTTCTTGAAGCAGAAGTACCGCTCCCACTCTGCGTCCCGACATACCTCGTTTTCTCTGAAGATGTGCGAGATAAAGTTCCCTGGAAGGAAGGAAGGACAAGATGACGGCTCAAACTCTGAGATTCAGGAACTATTAACTAGAAGTAATATAGTTAGTGAAATGTAAAATCTTACGTTCATTGCTCGCAGGTGTGAAATTGTCCATGAGGTAGCCGAGGAAGTTGTAAAGCTGCACGGGGAGGAGACGTTAAAGCTGTTATTTTCATTATCACTCCACAGCAAACATACAGAACATAATATACTGGATCGTCACCTTTATCTGAGCCTGTTCTCCAGAGTATTCGATGGACTGGAAGATGTGCCAGGTGTATCTCCGTCTCATCTCTGTGCGGGCGACATACTGACGGTACCATCGCTGAATCAGGATGGCAGATTTTATACCTGAAACAAAGATGATCAGAAAATATCAAACAGAGATGCAGGTGGATCAGATGATCTAATTCTTCACAGTAAACACACAACAACAACAACAGCTGTGCAGGATTTTCCTCAAACTGCAATGACGTGATCATATAATAAAATCATTTTTCAAAATGTTCAAATTAGTGATTCAAAGAAAATTGGTACTAAAAACAAAAAATCAATTGTTAAACTGTTTGTTTTTGACATAGACATGTTTTTTTTCTGATATATTGAACATCATTTCGATGATTTTATGTGTGATATTGCCTTCAATTGCCAACATTTGTGATATTCTGTTATATTGCTCTGTCCTATAGTGAGATAAAGAAACTGTCACACGCCATAACTGACAAAACAATAAAGTAAATAATAATATTAACTCCCTGTGAGCTTTTTATTGTACTTTTCTTTTGAATATTTGGCCTATATATTGGTTTATTAGTTGAACTCAGTTATTGTTTATATAAGTATAGGGCTGGGTGATAATTCAACATGATAATTTATCGTCTTTCAATGGAATCATATTCTGATGAAATCATATATCGAGATATCATGACACAATTACATCGTCTAAATTGATAATAAGCACATACTAACACATTTCTCAGAAAATCTGAATTTGGATTACTCTGTATGAGTGTGCATGTATGTAAACATGGTCAGTGCATAGCTGGAAATATTGATTTATTTTGTCTCTATAATTTCACTTAAAACTGTTATGGCCATTTTGCACTAAAGTTCTTAATGAAATGAGAAAATACTCTTTATTTGTCAAGTATTTAATTCACACAGGAGTACAAAAAATAGGCTTTACCTTGTGGTTATAGACTATTTATTAAGTGAATTACCAGAAAACATGCTATATCGTGATATATTATCGTATATTATCGTTATCGATAGATCGTTATCGAGATATGAAATGACCTATATCGCGATAGAAGTATAAGTATGTTTTTACTTAAAGTACTCTTAACAAGAAGTTGAAATCCCCTCCATCACAAAAAGAATAAATATTGTCTGTTCACAAAAAAATATCAGCAACTGGAGAATCGACCAGTTTTTGAAATTTGGTTTTTGTTTTCAAGTTTTTTCAAGTAAATGAACGTAGATGGACTTTGTAAACCTTTTAGAAATTGCATGAGAAAGACGTTTCTCTTTCCCGTATGTGGCAGTACTTTTAGTAGATTTTGTTTTCAGTTTGTTTACTTAATTTCTTGAGTAAAATATCTATATAACTATAATCTATTTGTGCTTAAGTTGGACATTTAAATTTTCCTCCACCTGCCCCGACATAGACGTGTGGTTTGAGCTCACATTCAACATCTGGCAAACAACATCACAACAAACAAGGTAAGACAGGTGTGGCTTACTTGTGACTCCTGCGTGCAGCGGAGCAGGAAGACGAAAATAAATACAGATTGATTAATACAACACATATACTGTAGATCTGAGAACGTGCTAAACAGGTGTATCAGTCTAGGTTTGAAGGTTACCTTTGCCGGCGTTTTTGTGGAACTGGTTGGACCTGGAGACACCACATCCCATGACTGTTCCTGTCCAGAGCACCAAACAATCATCACATCAGATAAAAGCTACTAGATTTAAGGTACAAGCATGTATCACCTGTATTGTTCAAGTACAACACAGTGAATCCAAAACTGCTTTCTAAGAAGGGACACATGACTCCATGGAGCCACAAATCTGACTATACATATTCAGACTCGCCACACACATCTTAAAATAACTCTGCTACTGTCTTGGCTTCTAAGAAACCCATTCATTCACAAGAGCGGAAAGTTGAGCGTGGCTCGTCAGCAGCTGAAGCTGGAGGACGTTCAACCTTTTAATCTCGTTATCTGCTGGTTCACTCCTCAGCTCTATGATTGGCCTCAATCCTGCAGCACAGGACTGTTTTTATCTGAATTCTACGAAGGCTTAAATTAAGCAATCTATGAAACTGTAGAAGTAGGAAATATCTTCATGGCCTGAAGCTATTTCGATGAAATGGACAAAATAAATCATTTTTAAATGCAGGTTTGTTGTTTTAGGTAAACAAATGATGTCTAAATTATTGTTTACAATTTACAAAACCCAATGAAAGATTGAGCGTTTAAATCTGAACATGATTCACTGAATTGTGTTTGCACGTAAGTTTCTTGCTGGTTTTGACCTACTTACAAGGAACAGATGGGTTGCTTTCGTCACATGTAAAGATATTTAGCAGCAGGCCAAAGGAGTGAACAAAATCTCATCTTGCTTATCACAAGACAGAACTGTACTGCAAGGAAAAGTGGACTAAAATATACTTTGGGGAAGTACTTGAACCAAATCTGTAACATGAAGATGTTTTATTCTGACCCAGTCAAGATCAGAAAGTCTAATTTTCTCTCTTTATCTGCTTGTTTTGGGTTTTACTGAACTGCTGTATAAATCTAAAGTTACTCTACTATGAGATCTTTAAATCAGCAGTTTACTTACTCGGTCCCCTCTTCTATCCAGTCACCAGCTCCCAAGTTGTTTGGCTCTCAGTTTCAACGAGTATTTAAACAGCCATTTGTTGTGTTTCATCCTCCACGAGTCCACATGTATCAGGTCAAGAACTGCAGGACGTCCATCAGACCGGTCATCGTACTGTAAAGTGGATGAATGACAGTAACTCACCACAGAGGCCTCATGAATGAAGCTCCCTCGGTCTGTAGCTGAAGCTGGTTTAGTCTTTAGTCCCTTCGGTGTGATCGCATAATCAAGGCACCGAGTCACAAGTGGATTACTTGAGCTAATGACTTGATGCGACTGGACTGGTCTTTTTATAGGGGGATGGCAAAGTGCAGAGGGAAACATAGGTGACACGAAGGAGGCCTGCGTTTGTTTTTGATTTACTTTTTTGGGCTTCCGGGGATTGTGTGTTTACATGTGGTCAGGTGTGTTTGTGTTGACATCTTACCTATTGATGAGCCGAATGAAAACACCTCCATGTTTCATTGGCAGCAGTGGGTGTTGGAATGTTAATGATGTTAGAGGTCTGTTCATGTCCAAGCTGGAAGAAAAGCACAACACCTCACCAAAAACAAGTTAAACTGCCCTATATCATTAATTTCAATATCATTTTTAACCTGTCTATTTGTCATTTCTGTATTTAATTTATTGTTTATTTCTACCCCTCAAATGTTTTCCCCAATGCAAACCCAATAAAAAGTGATAATCAATCACAAAAAGTAACTCCATGCTTAAGAGTCCCACACACATATCTAACTCACACACACTTCAGTAGTAATCAGTTAATGTGAATTCCTTCTTTTTATATAAATCTATTAATCATTGGTCTAAAAATATCAAAAGAAATTAAAGCTGCGAGCAGCGATGAACGGGCCCTCACACCTTCACGCGCGTTGGCGGTACTGGCGAGACACCGATTGACGCAGCCAGGCACAATGAAACGGGAACTCTGGTGAGTGCAATGACGCCTGCCATAAGACTCTACGACAAACGGTTCATGATTTATGAAAGCTTGCGTGGCTAACGTCTTGGGGAGGGGCTATGAATCTATATTGTCATGAAAATGACCTCAGGCCTGGACCACCATCATGCCTGAGAAATTTGGAGTAGATTTGACAAAGTATGCTGAAGTTACAACAACTTCCTGTTTCATGGCGAATGGCTCAAAATGGCCGCCATGCCACGGTCAGGTCGTTCAGTGAAAACTCACCATTTTGATAACTTTTCATCCTCAAGGTCTTAAGATGGTCCTGATCAAATTTCAAGTCGATCTTGAATCTATAGGAGGTGTTTGTTAAAGTACGCGGCCTATAAAACGCTAAAAATGGGCGAAAATCGCACATTAAATTCAAAATGGCTGACTTCCTGTTGAGTTTTGGGCATACCTCCCAGAGGCTTTTTTGTGCGTCTCCACATGTTACATGTGTCTGCCAAATGTCATACATGTAGGTGAAACCGGAGCAAGGGGCTCAATTTTTCCACCTATCTAGGGTGCACCAGTGAGGCATTTTGCAACACCCAAGCCCGAGAACCTTAAAAATATCAACATTTTCACCGCGTCTGATAAGTGTCCAAGTTTAACAACTTTATGAGCATGATAAGGTCTTCAAAAAGGCGATTCATTTGAGAGAAAAAGAAAAAGAAGAATTCCTGCAGTTTCAATAGGGCCTTTCGCCGTTGTGTGCTCGGGCCCTAATAATGTTAAATGCACAACACAATGTACCAGAGATCAAAGTTTGATCTTTGTATCTTAATTTAGTCTAACAAAGAGATAAAAATAGATTTGAACTTGATATAAAACATGAAAAAGCAAGCAAACATTAACATATATTACATTTTAGAAGCTGTAACCTGAAAATATTGGGGTATTTTTAATTGAATCAATTGAAAAGTTAGCTAATTGATTAACAGTTAAAATGTTATTTCCAGTTAAAATACACATTCTGGGATGCGGTTTTTCAGTCACTACGATATTTACTTGAAAGTGTCACATTATCTCATCCTGCGTATCATCAAGACATAATTTAAAATCCATCTTAAATATATAAAACTCATAATAACCTTTGAAAACCGTTGCTTTGCATATAAACAACATACCTGAACGCTGCTGCTCTTGAACGCCTCCTTCAATGACGTAAACAAACACATGGCGGTGGTGAGTTACCTAATGTTTGGTTTGTTAACAAGCAACCTTTAACAACTAAAAACGAGCATTCCTCTCTTTCAAATGGATAAATAATTAACGCCGAACTGTTATGTATTGTAGAAATGTATGAAAAACAATGTTGCTTCTCTGGTTGGATAACATAAATACCTTTAAGAAAGGATCTGTATTTGAGTCACTAGATACACAGGTTGACCCTGGTTGATTGAGGGTCATAGAGGTAGTTACACACTTTGTTGCCAGTTTATTAGGTAAACCTACTTAAAGGTCCCATATCTTGCTCATTTTCAAGTTCATGTTTGTATTTTGTGTTTCTACTAGAACATGTTTACATGCTTTAATGTTCAAAAAACATATTATTTTCCTCATACTGTCTGTCTCAATATACCTGTATTTACCCTCTGTCTGAAACGCTTCATTTTACCTCATTTCAACGGAATGGCAACAGAATTGCGTTGCTATGAAACAGCTTGGGTCCATGTTTACTTCCTGTCAGCTGATGTCATTCACATACACTGCAACCAGGAAATAAACTGGGACACATTTAGGATGTTTACATTTAAAACTGTGAAATGGTCTAAATATTGTATATTTGTGACATCACAAATGGACAGAAATCCTAACGGTTTGTTTCAAACGCACAGTTTCTGAATACGGGCTGTGTGTATTTCTCCATAGATTGAGTGTTTTGATACTTTCACAGCATTTATACATCACTTAAACCTGCTTTAAAATATAAAAGACATGAAAATGTCACTTTTTACAATATGGGACCTTTAAAACAAATGCAATAAATCCTATTTTATGAAGGTATGATAATGAATTATGCATGTATGCATGCTTTCATAGTCTACAGCAGAGTTGGGAGATATGAAAAAGGGGTTTAAAACCTTTTTCAGAGGGAATTTGAAGCCAAAATATTGCCTTAGGTTTAGTTTTTATAACAGTATCACAGGTTTCCTTTCATTAGCTACTTACCTACCTCTGTGTTATCATCACTTGCAGCCTCATATCGTCATTCAAGTGAACCACTTCTATATTAACTTGACAACATTTTACAGGATGTGCCTCAGGGAGTCATTAACAGTATACCACAAAATCATTATTCATCCCATTGAAGTATCACATGATGTGTTTTCCTCTATTTTCTTCTGGGAACTGGTGTGTGTTTGAAGTGCCAGGACAAGAGCAAAAGTACCAGGTTGTAGTTGAATATAAATAATAATAATAAATTGGACTTATATAGCACCTTTCAAGAAACCCAAGGACGCTTATAAAGTAATCTTAAAGTGACCTTTGACCCTTTTGGGTTAGGTAAAGGTCACAGAAGGTTCCTTGTATATTGTCTTTGTAATTGTGCTATTAGACATTTTATAATGTAAAGAAATAATTTAAATACACATATAAGACACATATAGAGCAAATCATAGCACGGTTTTGCACAGCTGCGGTTACAGTGCAGCATGTGGCTCTGTGTTGAGCAGAATTATTTTTGAACATAGCAGCTACTGTACCAAGAAATTCATTCTCAGAACGATTTCCTAACCAACGTCATTTGAGATTCAGTCAGCAGTGTCTGATTAATGTCTTCCGAGAGCACCTGACCAACAAGTTCATCATCCTCTGCTCTGCTGCAGAAATAATCCATTCGGCCCAGTTTGGATTCGACAAAGACACCCAGTGTTTGTTCCTCTTTCCTCATCAAACCGAAGTTTTCAACTGAGCTGGGAGGACAGCATCAGAATATTGAAATAACTTTGCTTTAATTCCTGTGTAATGTTTGTACACATATTAAAAGACGTGTCAGTCATTTTGAGATTGATAGCAAGTTGCAATTCCATGTAGATCTTGAACTATTAGTCATTTTATTGATTAATTGAGTGACAGAAAATAAAAAATTGTGCATGATGTAAGCTCTTTAGATAAGTGTTTCTGTTTAATCATGTATAAACAAGGATTCAGTGTAACATATATCTACATTTTAAGCACTAAACCCATCAGATGACAAACCTAAATCTCTCTATTCCTCAGAGAAAGCTTTTTTTATTGCACCATAATAATCATTTTCTTACACTTGGACTTGTGAAACAGGGAGGGAACCTCCCCGCAGTCAGTTTGAGAGGTCAGAGCATTCAACACATCGTGCCATTGATAAGCTTCATCCCTGACTGAGCTCTCTCTGTGTGTGTGTTTGTGTCAGAGTCTGAAGATGAAGATCGCCGTGGTGGGAGCCACTGGGCAGACTGGGCAGTATCTGGTCAACCAGGCGCTGCAGCAGGGTCACATGGTCACCGCCATCGTCAGGAACCCGGGAAAACTCGCCGTGCATCATGATAATCTCAAGGTAATTAGACACTCAATTTGTGTTGTGCTTCCGCTCGCTGCCATGTTCAAAGGTCAATCGGTGTGATATCACATGATGTTTTATTGTGTCCAAATGAGGGTTGTATGAGGTAAAACCTGAAGTACTGCACACGTTTCTGAACGGAAGCCACACGTTTTCTTGTTGGTTTAACATCTCGGTGTGATACTACAGTGCAAATAACAATGTGGATTTAAATGCAACACTGGAAAGATAAACCTGGTGGTGATCTATATTTGTCTCATTGTCAACAAATCCCATGAAAAGACCAAAATCAACAATAGATTATTAAAAAGTATCACCTGATAAATCTGATTCCTCTGTGTCATAGAGCTCCATTGTTGTTTATTGATTGAGCCACACTGGGGGACACTTTCCGTCAGTATGATCAACAGTGGCATTGTACTGTTTTGAGTCAACATACACCGTCCTGCTGCTGTAGATCCTCACTACAGCACAAAATCTGTATTAATCTGCAGCTGAAAATAGTCCCTGAAAAAAACACTATTTACTTCTGTTTAAGTTACATTTACTAAAATCTACATATCACATATTCTTTGGTGATGCATGAAAATAACTAAGTTTTGGGAAATTGTGTGTAAAGTGCTACAAGGATATAAGGTGCCTATGTGTTGCATGATACTTTATGTCAATAAAGTATAATGGGAAGCTACAGATATTTCTAGTAAAAACAAGTAAAAAAGCTGCTGTAAGGGAACTGGGGGAAAGTACTAGTGCCCCTTGACACAGCAGCAATAGCAAGAAATAATAAAGGAACAGCGTGTAGCATTTAGGAGGATCTATCGGCAGATCAAAATGGAATATAATATTAATAAGTGTGTTTTCTTTAGTGTATAATCACCTGAAAATACGAATCGTTGTGTTTTCGTTCCCTTAGAATGAGCCCTTTATATCTACATCATGGATGTATTATAAGACCCCGAGATGACGCCCATTCATTACAGTGAGAATTACTCACCTGGCGCATACGCAAAAAAGGTTTTTATAGCTTCCGGGTTTATTTCGTGGGTAAGCGGTCCACTGAATATGCGCAGTAGTGTTTCTCCCACTGGCCCCGCCCGCGAGTTCCCGCTCAGCCCATAGTCTTTACATTGTGAAGATGTCACAAATTTTTAAATCATTTTTCTCTCGCTCGAGGGTAGTTATACAAAACCGAAGAAACAAATCCCCGGCACTCACAGATAAAGTGTCTTTTTTTAGTTTATTCTCGAATAAACAAATCTGCGAATGAACTAAAAAAGAAACTTTATCTTGTTTGTTTCTTCTGTTTCTACTACCTGCACCCGATACTGTTGAAGATTCTGAGACGTGCTCGTTGCTATTTTTTATTAAGTTATACAAGACCTCCATGAATTAAAAGTTCAGAATAGAAAGAGTCATAATCAACCTTGTTCGCAGTTCGAGGTGTCCTGTCAACAGTTTTACAGACGTCTCTTTCACAACGGTGGTCTCGGGGGAAAATGCTTTTTGGGCCAGAGGGGGATTTTTCGCTGCAATACAGTGGCCACTGGAAAATATTGGAAGCAAGGCTGAGCGGCGGTGCTGTATGCAGGTCATACGTAGTTGGTCTTTTTTTGCGTTTTTGCGTCGGCCACTGTAGGTCTTCTACACGCCTGGCACACGGGAGAAGTGTCACTTGGTTGCAATCTGCAAACTCACCGCTAGATGCCACCAGATCCTGCACACTAAAACTGACATTTATCTTGAGAATACAAGGAGCACAACTAGAAGAAAAGAGTATATATGTATACATATATATATGTATGTGTGTGTATATATATATATATATATACACATACATATATATATGTATATATAAGGTATAGTACAGTATATATAAGGTAAAATTCATTATTCATTATTGGTGTTTCCCTGTCTGCTGCTTCCAGGTGGTGGAAGCTGATATTTTCTCTGCAGACACTCTGAAGACTCACTTTAAAGGACAGGATGTGATCATATCCTGCCTCGGCTTCCCGGCCTCCTTCTTCTCGGCGGTGACGGGCTACACCCTGTCCATGAACAGTGTGATCAGCGCCATGCGAGAGGTCCGGGTCAACAGGATCATCACCATGACCTCCTGGTACACTGATCGTAAGTGCAGCACACAATGATGATGATGATGATGATGTCTTCTGTGGGGCCTTTTGTGATTTGATGTTGAAAAAAGTCCACCTGTTTGATATTTAACCTTCTCAAAAATATCTTACCACGACCTTCAGATGTTAAGTGCGAGTAAGTGGCTTTTCTCCTTTTCCGAAGGAGACGTGGCCAAGATGGCACACCATTACAAAGTTACAAAAATGACAAAATGGAGCATGTTAAAACAGACAAAAGACAACAGATATATAATACAAAATCCATTTTAGGAATAGCAATTGCACTCTTCAGTTACAGTTTTTTATCCGAGCTTTGAACTCTCCCAGGGAGCATAAAGTGCTGCAATTAAAGCCCTTTAAATGTATAAAATAATGTCATAGAGTTATGGAATAGTATATGTTATTTTAAGTGTTTTTTTGGTGAAATGTGTGAGATTTAAGAGGATAATTTCACTGTGTTTCTTTTATCTTTGGTTGTTAGCCACCTCTGGAGCACAGTCATCTTGTCTCATCCGGTTCCTCTTGTTGCCGATGATCCGAAGTGTTCTCGCCAACATGAACGAGATGGAGCAGTCTCTGCAGAAGACCGAGGACATCAACTGGACTGTGGTTCGCCCACCTGGTCTAAAGAACCAGCCGGCCACCGGTAAAGCAGAGAAGGGGGGTGGCAACAAACCTATAAACAGACTGAAGTGTTTGAGAAGCCCTTCTGCCTCAGGATCCATTTTGACATAGTTCAAGCTTATTAGCATTAGCGCTCTCATTAGGCCTAAATTGTTTTGTTAATGCTGTTATATCCCTTGATGTTTCAGCATGCATCCCCCGGCCTTTCACTACCCAAAGGACCAAATAAGGAATGATGTTGTTGTAATGCCCTCTGACTCCCAGTTTGTCGTCTTTGTGTACTCAACAGCTCAAGAGTTTCTGACCCACGAGGGATACTTTGTGCCCGACAGCAGCGGTAACCCCGTAGGCAGCGCCGTGGCAAGAGGGGACGTGGCTCGCTTCATGCTCTCTCTACTCAACAGCAACGCCTGGGTCAAGAAGGGAGTCGCCATGACTACCAAATGAGAAAGAAGAGTTGGTTCACCCAAAGTACAAAATAATATATTTACTCTCCAATCTCTGGTGGTATCTAGCCGTTTTTCTTAAATTCTCCAAGTGTGAGATATCAGCTTCCGCTCAAATGCAACACAAAAGTCCACAACTTAACTGTTTTTATTCACTGCTCACCAGAAACAATACTCCAAATAAATGCTTCACTCTGGATAATCCCGCATACCTCAGCGTAAACAGTTTTCACTGAAACTACAAGAAGAACCAGTGAATTATGCAGACTAAGTAAAACTGTCTTCATGGTTAGATACCACTAGAGATATTCTTTTCTAATTGGGTTGAACTGGCCCTTTAACAAAATATGTTGTCTACTTTCTGCCTTCATAGTCTATCACTGCACTGGTTTCCAACCTGGGGATCCCGACTCCCACCAGGGGTCGCCAAAGTTTCACGGGGGGTCGAGAGGCCTTCTTGATTTTAAGGGGTATAAGACAAATTAAAAAAAAAATATACAGTTGGCCTATATCTCAGCATTTCATTAATTTCTGTGAAGAAAACTAAATTAATTGGATTATTATTTAAGATATACACAGGATAACACTGAACACAAGCTATATTCACAGAGCCTTCTCTCTCTGCTACACAGCTTCATCCTGCATTAGAAAAGTTTGCAGTTAAAACAACCAAAGAGCTAATAGAACAATGGTCAGGGAGAAGAAAACACTGAATTGGTCAAAAAAGAAGCCTATTAAGTATGAAAGAGTGTTAAATATAAAACAAAATAATACACAATACAGGGAATTGTATTAAAAGTCCCTAAAAATAGCATGAAAACTCATCTGTTGCAATATTCACAGGTAATAATCTGCATCTAAATTGCTAGTTTTACACAAACTTCTTGCACATATTGCGTTCACTATTCGGGTTAATTGTACAGTTTCTCAGTTATTCTGTACTGTTATTGTTATGCATTGAATATAATATGAAATATCCATAAAATGTGTCACTTAGTCAGGGGTCATTAGTTTACTCAATGATAGAAAAGGGGTCCCCTCAGCAAAAAGGTTGGGAACCACTGTACTACTGGATATAACAGTATTACTGCCTTAACTAGCCTAATCTGTCTGATGAATGTCTTTTTATTTACTCTTTGTTTAACACATTCTTTGTTTTTGTATGTTTGAAAACCTCCATCGATAAGTTTACCATTCCACTGTGTTGGTGTTTCTACCATCAGTGGTAACCACTAATGACTCCATGAGGGTTCAGTGCACTTACACGTGTGATTGAAGTCAATGATTTCAGCCACACGAGGGCAGCGTTGCACCAACAACACGTCCATAATGCTCTTTACTTACAGCTACTGTTGCACCATGTATTCACATGAGTTCTTTATATCCAAATATGTGCTGTATCAGTTCTGTTAAATAAACGTACAATAATGAAACTGAATGACGACTTTTCTGCATTGTATTTGTTAACGTACCTTACAAGTCAGGTGGGATTTTTTTTGGATCCCAGGTTTCAACATTGCAGAATTCTCCAAATCAACACTTAATCAACACATGGCAGAAAAATATTTGTTGTGCTGATTGAGTTAAATTGTTCAAGTATGCAGGGCCACACCCAAAGCTGTGATGTATAAGCAGGTGTTTGATATTATCTGCCAAAGGTAAATAACGACACCTGGCAGGCTTTGATTCAGGAGGTCAGAGGATGCAACATGCATTGAGGTACGTGAACAGAGAGTCAAGATGTATTGTCTCTTTATCTTTAGTTGCTGCATTTTAAATGAGGTGAGGATGTGAGCATTTACGTCATTCACAGGTAGATAATGTGTTTTCACCTCGTTCATTATCTCTGCTAGCAGAGAGGCATTTACATGGGCCCAAACCCAAAATTTAACGTACCAGTACCTTTTTTTTAATTGCTATACATTATGTTTTGATATGATGTTTTGTCATTCAATACCAGGAAAGTGCCTCCCTGGAAATCCCCTTTCTCTCATTATATCCTCTCCCTGGGGTGTGTCTGGACTACTGGCCACCCACAGACACAAGACATAAGCTCCTAAGTAGTGTTTGAGTAACTATTATCTAAAACACTGGGATATTTAAGCTACTTTTGGCAGATTTTCAGGTCTAAATCATTGCAATGCATGTTCTAATTAAGGATACTTTTGCACAAACTATAATTTTTTTCCCCCAATACCTTATTCAATTTGTGTAGAGCCAAACACATTTGTGTACATGTTATATGACAAATGTATTTCTTACCGGTATTTCATTATTATTATTATTAGTAGATGTAGTATTTATTATTATTATCATGTTTCATATATATTTGGCACGTTTTGGCGTGTTTTATATAATACAGCATAGTTTACTTGAACATTAATGATAAACAGGTACGTATATATGCATATAGAGTATATAGTATATATATGGATATATATGGCTATATATATATTTTGTATGCCATATTTTGCCAATGCTTAATAGAGAGCTATTAGGTGAGATTGAATCATGGTAAATGGTGAATGGATTTGCATTTATATAGCACCTTTCTAGTCTACCGAGTAATTTGGACATTTCGACATGCGGACTGGAGGAGCCAGGGATCGAACCACCGATATTTCGATTAGTGGACGACACGCTCTATCTCCTGAGCCGCTGCCGCCCCGTCAACATGCATGATTGAATCACTTTCATACATTTAATATGCTGGAAACTTTGTTGGTTGGTCATGGGGCAATAAAAGTCTAATTTTCTTTATTGATATTTTTTTTATACAGTATATATATATTAACCTAAAGGTATTGGTAGAAAATTACGAAAAATTGGGTTAGAGGTCATGTAAGACAGGGACCAGCCAGCGTTAAGTTAAAGATCTGTCTCCCTGTGTTCAAAGACACAGAGATGAGTGTGCCAGATGTATTATCATCCTCATCATCATCAACATTACTCTTTGTCAGGTGTAAAAGCGCCTCTGGCTAGTGTACGTGCAGCCCAACCCTATACAAACAGTTTAAAAGGTAAAAAAAATGCAGGAGGACAAGATGCTTAAGATATATTCTCCTCAGGAGATCACCTCCGGCTGAACCGAGACAGTTTTGCATGAAATACAACTTTATCTTGCGAGCAACACAACTAGTTGTCCAAGAATGCAATCTGATATGTCTGAGAGTGAGTGGAGGGAATTTTTTGTTGATAACCTACTTTCACAATTTGTGGAGACGAAACAGATCTACAGCACAGCGCCAAAGAAATCAACAGGATCTGCAATCACAGTAAACAAATCATCAAATTCAATAATGTTAAACGGCTTTCGAGACACAAAGCAATACATAAATTTAGGTCATAAATCTCCTTGTTTGCTTTTAGCTGTTGCCTCTGAGGCAGTCCTACGGGCTTTCCATTTCCTGAATTGACCCCTGTCTAATTGGACCTTTAGGGTAATGAGGTTGTCAATAATTAGGCCTAATGTTAAAGGGACTATTTGTAACTTTCAGAAATGCTTCTTAACAGCGACACCTGTGGCCGTGAAATCAACGAAAGTCAGCGTCGGGCTCGCGCTTGCTCGCTCTAAATATACCTGAACGAGCATCGCTCAAAACAGTGAGGCGACACACGTCAGCTAAAAGCACAATATCACTCTATATTTCAGCTGCTTGGCAGTAATGTTAGCTGACCAGACGAGGGTCTCTCCATGAACATGATTTAGATCTGATCCTAGTGTTGGCTTTTCCTGCCTAAGTGCAGGCTGAAGCAGCGGGGCTCTGCAGCATGTCTCCTCTGCTCTCTCCGCCCACAGCTGGAGAGAGCAGAGGAGACGCCGGCACCCGGTCGGTAACGAGAGGGTAACGTTACTAGCTAATGAGCTCCGTCACTTCACAAGACACGGAAAAGCTCTGTTGGTCTGGAGGAGCTGCAGCATTTATTTCTGCACAAACGTCCCCTGTGCATTCACTAGATATTCTCAGAGCTAAACTAACTCTTCTGCAGTGAGGAGTGAGCGCGCGTTCACGTCTAGAGGTGGAGCGAGACAGCGAGGACGCGCGCGCTGTCTGAGTGAAGGAGAGCAGGCAGCGGAGACGAGGCTCCAGCCACACGCGAGCGCGCATATGCGAACGCGCATGTGTGGCGACCCGCTACATTTATATGCTTCAAAAGTTACAAATAGTCCCTTTAATAAAGTTAAAGCTAAAATGCTGATGTTTAGCAGGCTAGCGGCTATGTGTTGTTGCTATGTATGTTTCTGTGTACTGGCTGTAAAAACAAATATCTCTCTGGGACAGTTACTCTAAATGTGAACTAACAGCTAACGTTAGTAGCCTACACTATGCTGATATTTTTATGTTTACCATGTTCAACATCTTAGTTTAGCGTGCTAGTATGTATGCACAGACCTTAGCATACTAATATTTGCTAACACAAATAAATAATAATTTTGCAGGTATTTCATCATAAACCAAAGTATTGGGCAAATTGAAAATTTGTGGTAATGGTACGTCATTTTTTTAAATGCTGAAACACTTATCAAATATTTAACCATATATTTTGATAATTGATAGTTTATATCTTACGTCATTAATCAAGCAAAATGCCAAACATTTGCTGAATAATATAAGTAAATAAATAGCATAGAAGTAGTTCAGATCTGTCCGATATACACTGTAGCCTACACATTCACTAAATAAAAAAGTGATGATTTTAAAATGTATTTAAAAAAAAGAAAATACACACTTTTGAAACAGGTTTGGTCAATTTGTCCAAATCACTCACTTTTTTTATTGACAATCATGGAACATCTTAAAATAAACATTTACATTTTTGTCAAACCGTACATGGAGGAGCACAAATTAAAATGTATGCTTTAAAATTTGCATTTGTGATTGTAGAAATGATTAAACTATTGATATTCTTATAATCTTACTATAGACATATCTATTCAGACATAACCTCCATCCACTCTTGGATGTCTGCACCTTTTCTATGCTGATTATCTCACAACATGAACACTGGCAATTAATGCGGTAAAATCTTTAAATAGATATTGCTGCTTATGACCAAGACAGGAGAGTTTCATCTTGGCCACAGTGGATCACAAACTGTAAAAATGACAACAGACACCATCCTGTGTTTCACAATGTGATGGCATACAATTTGCCTGTATGTGCCAACAGTAAATGGCGGGATTTGGCTCCGATTTGGATGTTTTATTTACAAAACGTGCACAGCTGCAGTGAAACCGTATGTACATTTAACAGCTTAAATATCGACTCAAAACAGACAACAGAAACATTAAAACATAGCACAAACCTTTATTCCATTAAAGGACCAGTGTGTAGGATTTAGTGGCATCTAGCGGTGAGGTTGCAGATTGCAACCAACTGAATACCCCTCTGCTCACCATGGATGTATAAAGAAAGAAACTTGGCAAAATGGCTCAACTGGCGAGTGATAAATTACCCGGATCTTCTGACGTAATTCTGCATCTATTTGGCCCATAGAGCAAAAGCACTAGCGTTTCCTTTAACTCCGCCTCCCAGCCCTCGGTCCAGCCTCGGACTGGGTCTCATTCACATGAACGGAGGAAGGGAAATAACTCTGGATTCAGCTATTAGTTCATTTTACAACTTTTAGGACCTAATGATTTAAATAAGGGCTATTCAAGTGTTCGTGCTAGGAAGCTGATTCACCTGAAAAATAATTATCCGCTGATTCACAGATGTTTCTTTCCCAATGTAAGTCTATAGGAAAAAAGTATTTTTGGGCCCAATGGCATCACGTGACGGACACGGAAGTTGTAATTCCGCCATTTGGCCACTATGAAAATTTGCTTCAAAGCCCGGCGCTCTTCCTGGGCGCTTGCCGCTCACCCCTCCCTTTACAAGCATGTTGGAGAACCACGGTGGCCTTCAGGTAACGTAACCGTTTGTCCATTCTGCATTACTGTAGAAACATGGCGGAGCAACATGGCGGACTCTGTGGAAGAGGACCCGCTCCCTATGTAGATATGAAGGGCTCATTCTAAGCGAATGAAAACACGATTCTTAGTTTCATGAATATTATATTCCATTTCTGCCAATAAATCCCCCTAAATCCGACACACTGGTCCTGTAAATGCAATCAGAATCAAGATTCCTCCCCTTTAAATTATAAACCTCTTTTGCACCTGTAACATTCAGGTGAAAAGAGATCTATGTATTTCTGAACATGACGTCTGGGCACAACACAATGTTCATAAACATGCCCTGCAGGTTTGTCACGGCCGCCTGTCGTCAGCATTATCTCATCTCCGTGCAGTACAGTCTACGGTCTTTCTGCGGCCACTGCATACAATTCGTTTATCGTCTCCTGGTACTTCTTCACAACAATGGGCCTCCTCAGTTTCATGGTGGGTCCTGCACAGACATTTAAAAAAAGAAAAAAACAGGTTAATTCAATATAAATGTCAAGCTGAAGTCTGTGCTGAGTGACACCCACACAGTGACGACATTTCAGGAGCTTTAAAGATGTTTCCGAGGGATTTGATCGCTATCAAACAAACTTTACTGGAATGTTGTCTGGCATGTGGCACAGTCACAAGGCTTGTCTGATCAGGACATGACCTTGATAAAAAGCTGATTAAACTCTGTTAACAGCTGTAGTGACTACATAAATGATAATAGTGTTGTGTGCCGACCTTTGCTCCAGTTTTAATACCAAAAGGAGGAAGCAAAACAATGCAACTCACCCAGTTCTCCTCCTTCGACGGAGAAGTCTCGCTCCAGTAACACCCACTTCTGGATCTTCTGGGCGTTGGAGGTGGCTCTGGCGTTGGCGCGCTCTACGCCTTCCTGAATGGCTTTGTAGATAGCTGGCTCCTTATTGGCTATTATCTCTGACACCTTGGTCGTCGTGACGCCATGCTGTTGGCAGAAGCTCAAAGCCTCGGGGGTCAGCTCGTCCGTGGGCTCGCCGTTGTCGTCCACGACGCACTGTGGAAACAGAGATGGGTCATTATTGTGTTTGTTTTATTTATTCATTAGCTGTGACTGTGTGCGGGGATGGAGGCCCGGTTACTTTGAGCGTGAGCATCATGGATAGGAACTTCAGCTTGTCTCCGAGCAGCATGGCGTTGCTGATGATGGGCACCTCGGCCTTCACTGAGTCCTCGATGGGCACGGGAGGGATGTTCTCTCCACCGGCGGTGATGATCAGTTCTGTTCAAAATAGACAGTTTAGTTTTAAAAGTGTGTCACCTGTTAGACAATGTTCAGAGTGAAATGTTATAATTAAACACAACAACCTTCTACATTTTTGACTAAACACTGCATTGTGTCGTTTTCCTGGATTTTATGTGCACATTTTTTTCTTTTTAAGCACGACCAGCAGTGGAAAAATATTCAGTTATCATCAAGTTACCACCCCCACTTCCTTTCACTACAAACTAATCTAAAATAAAATCTAAATGTAAAAAAATGTAATGCAGAGAATGTGTTTTAGCATCAGATTATTGTCCTAAAAAAGTGCACTCATTTGTTCCATTTTCTCATTGTTAAGTACTTTAAGTTATCAGTACTTAAAATGTACTCAGATACCAATACAACAATGTAAAAATGCTCTGTTACAAATTCAAGTCCTGCAGCATTCTTACTTAAGTAAAAGTACAGAAGTATTTTCAGCAAATTGTAGTAAAAGTATCAAAAGTAAAGCTATTTATTTTGCAGAAAAGTACTACAACAAAGGCTATTTCTATTCTATATGTAATATAATAGAATAGAAATAACCTTTGTTGTTTACTTTTTAAGTGCAAAAGACAGAAATTTGTCTTTGGTTTGCATGTGCAGAATCTGCTATTAAAAAGGGCAGGCTACATTATCATAACACATCCAGACAGGACACATTAAAACACATTTACATAAAAACACAATAGAAGCTCCATTAAAAGGAGCAGCAGGTACTCGATGGTGAGGACTGAATCAAGGTTCTATAAATAGGTATAACGTGCTGTGTGCAGAGGTAGCAAGCTGGCTTCAATAAGTGTCTGTCCTTACTGATTAAGATATTTTATGGCAACAGAAACAAACAATTTTTAATAGATTTTTTTCTTTGCACAGGGTACTCTGCACCTTTGCCCCGAGGGCAGTAGATTAGTGGTGCTTGTTTGCAGCCTGTAATTGTACTTTCCAGTTTGACTACTTTGGAAAGCGTTGTCTTGCTTTTGACACTTAAGTGCTAGAGCCAGGATGCAATGTTAAAAGTCAGATATGATATTAACAGATTCATTTTAATACTGATGCATCAAAGTGTACGCAGCATTTTACTGTTGTAGCTGGTGGAGGTCAATATTGTTTTAACTACTTTATATACAGTTAGGTAGTAGGCTATAGTCCTTTGGGCCCCTCCACAGGGACTGCAGCTCACCTTTGATCCTTCCTGTGATGTACAGGAAGTCATTCTGGTCGTGTCGTCCCAGATCTCCAGAGTGCAGCCAGCCGTCGTCGTCGAGAGCCTCTATTGTTTTTTCCGGCATGTCCAGGTAGCCCATGAAAACGTGCCGACCCCAGAAACAGATCTCTCCACTCCCGTCCTCATCTGGGTTCTCAAGCTTCGTCTTGCAGCCCGGCATCACTTTTCCACAGCTGGAGAGACAAATCAGAAGTCAACAACAGGCTCATTTAGACCTGACCTGAGCTGACCTGACTAAAGTTGCACTACAACCGCACCCCTACTAAGCACAGGGTGCAGCGACTGTGCCCTTGCAAATGATATAGCTCAGATAGTGGAGAGGGAGGAGAATGCTACACGGCCAATGGCAGACTTATACCCACAGTCTACATCCGGTGAGTCAGACTATAATAAAGATAATAATAATAACTTTATTTGTATAGCACTGTTCATGCAAAGATGAAGCCCAAAGTGCTTTAGACAACAGGATTAAAAGAAAATTGTTAGATTTTATTATGGGCACAAAACTGGAACAAACACATCCCAAATACTGTAGGAAGATGTTGCACACTGTAGTTAGGAAACATCAGACACTCGTGCAAAACGTCACATGGACTTCACCAGATATTAGTTAACCATCATCCCAACTCTGCTGCAGGACAAACTCTCTCAGCTGAACGTGCACAACTACACCTGCAGGTGGATGACAGACTGAAGCTGGGGAAACACGTCTCAGAGTCCCAGACCTTCAGCACTGAACTGGTTACCCTCAAGGCTGCGTTCTTTCCACTCTGCTCTTCTCCCTGTACACCAACGGCTGCACCTCCAGTCATCAGTCCGTCCAGCTCGTGAAGTTCATAGATGACACCACCCTCATTGGGTTCATCTCTGGTGGGGAGGAGTCTGCCTACAAGTGACTATCTGATGACCTGGTGCGGTCAGAACAACTTAGAGCTAAACGCTCTTAAGACACTGGAAATGGTTGAGGATTTGAGGGAAGAATGCAGCACCACCCGCCCCCATCACCCTGTGTGACTCCCCAGTCAACACTGTGGAGTCCTTCTGCTTGCTGGGCTACATCATCACCCAGGACCTCAAATGGGAGCTGAACATCAGCACCCTCATCAAAAAAGCACAACAGAGGATGTACTTCCTGCGGCAGCTGAAGAAGTTCAACCTGCAATGGACAATGATGGTGCTCCTCTACACTGCCATCATCTTCACCTCCTTGATCACTATCCCGTACGCTGCTGCTACAGCCAAGGACAAGGGCTGGCTCTGTCATCCCTCCAGGACCTGTAGGCCTCCAGGACCCTGAGGCGGGCAGGAAAGATTGTAGCCGACCCCTCACACCCTGGACACAAACTCTTTGAATCACTTCCCTCTGGCGGGAGGCTGCGGTCCATCAGGACCAAAACCTCATGACCCACAAGAAGAGCAGTTTCTTCCCATCTGCATCTGGCCTCATCAACATGGCTCGGGACCCCCACTGACACAGACTCAGAGCTAAGGAGTGGGCTACAGACGTCTGGTAAGCTCACTTCTTTCTAACGCCACACTGCCAGATTTTTTCATTTTCAAACTTGTAGTCTTCAACCAACCGACCCGGCGCTGCCTCAATGTGTAAAATCTGTGGAGTTCCCTTTCAAGTAAAATGTTCACTGGAGAGAAAATTACAGGTTGTCACAGCATCTCGTAGCATTCTAACACATTTTTAATTATAGTTGACACGTTCCATAATGCATTGCTGCTGCTGACCTTGTCATGCGGTATTCAGTGTCACTGGAGAGGGCGTGCGGGCCGGAGCTTTCACTCATGCCGTATAGCTCCAACAAAGGGATGTTCAGGCTCATGAAGTACTCCAGAGTCTCTTTGGTGATGGGGGCGGCGCCCGTGAAGCAGAACCTGCAGCGGTCTAAGCCCAGTGCATCACGGACCTTCTTCAAGACCAGATTATTAGCCAGCATGAAGCCCCACGGCACCCGATTCTCCCTGTAACCCAAAAGATAAAGTCAAATTTACACCCGTTATGTTTGAAGTAAAGATTTGTTAGGAATTAAAAACTGGGCCCACTGACCTTTCATCTAGCGCCAAGCACGCAGAGCTAATGTCATTCCCATCAGCCTGAGCTGTACTTTGAGTTTACTGCTAATTAGCAAATGTTAGCATACTATCATGAATTCTAACAAAGCATCTTTGCTGCTGTCTCACCCGCTCATGACACTGTAGTTGTACTGCAGGCCGATGGACTTGGCCCAGGCGCCGATTGCCCTCTTCATTGGGGACACCTTGGCCACCGTAGCTCTCATCTTCTCCTGCATCTTCTCCCACACACGAGGAACCCCCAGGAAACAAGTTGGACGAGCTTCTTTCAGTGTGTTTACTAAGGAGCCCTGGGAAAATTATTGAAGATTATAGTCAAAATAGGAGACCTTCATTATTAATTCTGTGTTTATACAACAGTAGGCATCCTTACCTTGAGGGCGTCTGGCTCTGCAAAGTAGGTGGTCATGGCAAAACGAACACCCAACCAAATGTCAACGAGCTGGGCTGCCACGTGGCTGAGCGGCAGGTAACTGACCACGACCTCCTCAGCGGGTTTAAAACTGAGCATGGAAGATGCCGTGTGGACTGTCCATGTCAGCTGCACATTAAAAAATGGGAGAGGAGTCAAAACAGAGTTTTTTATTCAAATATTTTTCTTTAATTTTCACAAAACAAGTCTGCGAACAACAGGCTCTTATCGGTATCTTATAAAATGTAGCCAATAGTAGTATGGTTTAGCTGTCTGCGGTGTATCTTTACATCCACCAGCTAGCGTTTATGAGATGGCGGTGCAGTGGTTTTTCCATTTGAGGAGAATCCGTCATCAAGCAAGCAATGTAGAGGAGGCAACAACTGCAGCTGGGTTAGCTGTGATCTTTAAGTCCTCGGGGACCGCCCCACATATGGCAGTGAAAAGGTTGGGATCAATAACTTTATAGATTTTTATTTTATTTGAAAAAAAATTCTCTTGAGGGAGGCAGGAAAAAAGTGAGTTTTGTAATAAAAGTGCTGCAAGATAGTATTTGATGCGTTAGAAAAAATATATGTTGTAGCAGTTTCTGGAGTTCCTCAGGGCTCCATGTTGGGTCCTCTTCTTCTTTCCATTTACATAAACAAACACTTAATTGATGGTGCTAAAATGCTCCCAAAAGTCTGGTTTAGGAAAATGTCTGTTATTCCTACTATTAATCTAAATATCGATCAAGGCCTGCAGTAAAACTCTTCTCAACGCAGAAACCACAAACACACCAACTTCCTTTTATTCAGCTGTGTTCATGTTTTTGTCGATTTTACTATTACCTTTCATTTAAACTTACCTCTGTCTAACATATTATGTATTATTTTCGTGTTTATATACATGTCACATGCTGTTTTCTACCTTATGTGACCATAATCGCTATTTATTTATTACTTTATTTTACTTTAATCACAATCTCTTTCACATTCAAAAAGCCTAACATGTCTAAGTAAAGGTTTCAGACAAGCAAAAATAGCAAAGAATTGCCAGACATTATCGGGTTCCAGCTTCTCAAAGGAAATAATTTGCTGCTTTTCTTTGTCATATATCATTATAAATTGAACATCATTGTGTTTTGGGCTTTTGGTCGAACAAAACAAGACATTTGAAGATTTTATGTTGGGCTCTGGGAAGTTGTGATGTGCAGTTTTTCACAGATTGTTTTACTTTTTTAATAATCTAAATTATATTATATTAATCGATAATGAAAACAATCAATTCAGCCCTAACAAGGAATAACATATAAAAAGTTAAAACAATAAAAGCCACAAAAGGGAAAGTAATTTGTCTAGATAACTCACATTGTCATGGCTCAACATGACTCCTTTAGGGTTGCCAGTGGTTCCAGATGTGAAGATGAGAGTACAGCACTCGTTGACCCGAAGACTGTCAATCACAGCATCCAGCTGCTCGTCAGGTACGTCCTCTCCCTGCTTCATGAACTCTGCCCACTACACAAATTAAGAGATTATATAAAAAAAGTGTGTCTAAATCCAGACTGAACTGTACTGAACAACAGTACTGTACTGTAGTGCACTTTAACACGTTTGAGTTCAGTGTTTGCTGAGTGAACGTACTGTATACAGGAATGGTGCTTTCTGCTTCAGCTCGCCTTTATACTGGACAATAGCTTTCAGGTGAGGTAGTTGATCTTTAACCTGTTGGGAAAGACAAAATGAAACAAAGGCATGTGAGGACACATTTTTTTTTAATCTTTGCAAATAGTCAATACAGGCGCTCTAATAAAGCTCCTGACCTGCAGGATTTTGTCGAGCTGTTTCTGGTTTTCCACAACCATGATGTTGGCCTCACAGCTCTCAGCCACATAGCGACAAGCTTCGGGCGAGTTGGTGGTGTAAATTCCAGTTGCCAGGCCCCTACGGCACAAATTTCCTTGCATGATTCACTGTGTATTTTGCTCATTTGCCAACAGTTTGTATCACAAATAATTTTTCAGAGACTGAGCAGAAATGACTGAAGTTACTATTTTATATATTCATTCATTCTTCTTTTTTTTTCTTTAAACCTTATAGTTTAACCAGGAAAACTCCTGGCCAAAATAGGCAGCATTGACAATGAGTGACAAACATAAGACAGATAACACAAGAATAATGCGACAATCAAACCGTAAATAAAGATTTTATCCTCGAAACAACCTAAATGGCATTTTTAAACAACCGAATTAGGAGCACCGGAGGACACTGGAAGAGGAACATGTCTCATGCAAAACTGTCAGGATATAGTGACAGGTTTATAAAAATAACTTTTTTATCACATTTGCTCAAAGTTACCGACGGCAGCTTTAATGATTTTTATTTTATACTTTTATTTTACTGGATATCTCATCTACTGCAGGAATTAAAGTTACAAAATAACATGTTTTTGTATGTGGATCTGCGTGACTCAATACATTTAAGTCTTTGAATAGTTGCATTAACTACACACGTTAAATGATATGCATTCATCTGAGGACAACGGCTGGATTCAAGCTTAACACGCACATTCGGCCTCCTGAGAATTTAAAACAGGCGTGCGGGCGGGGACACAGAGATGAGTTTTGAGATAAGCATGGCCAGAGATAAAAGTGCAGCGTCAGGTGAAACAATGCTGAGGCATCTCTACGGGTCAACATGGAATTTAATCTCTCTCAGCTCAATTAAATGTGATCTTACCCGGCAAAGATGCAGCCGACGTCTGAGATGAACCATTCGGGTGAGTTGAATCCCAGGATCCCCACGCCATGGAAACGCTCCAGCCCCAACTAAAAAGAAGACAAGTTATTGTTGCATGTATCTTTAATGACACAGTAGCACAGTGCCTCCATTACTCTTGACCTACATGTAGTTTCAAAAGCCACTCCGCCTCATGAAACAGTAGACGTAACACAAGCTGTGAATTTCACACACCCAAGTGTTAATTTTCACACCACCGAGGACGCAGTGGGAGCAGGGAGGAAATACTGAGGTACTGTTTACAAAACAGGTGCAAACAGGAGCTGAAGGTGTTGTGGAGCTTGTAATACCTGTAATATACTCCATGTGCAATGCACAAATGTAGGATATTACATACAGTGCAGGCAGAAAGTAATATATACTGTAGTGGAGTGTTTCTTTGGAGTATGACTTGATGGCTTTAAGGGTGTTTAAGGGTGTTCATATTCATATTGGGTGCAGAATTTGTAGCATGTTTTTAACCCTAGTCCTCCAGTTTTAGGAGAATAATGATTCTAAACATATAAACACAGCAAACCAAGACCTTTTTACTTCCCAACAGGTTATGTATGTGCTGCAGATGGCTGCAGTAAAAGTCTGGAAGATCATCACTGTTAAAGATGAGTGTCTGTCTTTGGGTCGTTTTATCAAAAATGATGACCTTATGGCAACTTGTCCACTTAGTTCCTTTTAAAGTTTGTTATATATGTAATATGCACATATACATATGTACATAGGACTACAGTTTGTATAAAAATAGGCTACAACTCTTTCACAGTTGACCCAAAACGGATGTAAACACCCTTAAATTAAAGCTAAATGACAACTGGTAACACTTTATAAAAAACATAATTTATAAATGGTAAATTGATTAATTAAACTTAGTTATTTTACTGTTAACAAACAACAAAATGATAATTAAAAATGTTTACTAAATATTAGTAATGCTATAATTTATGTAATTTTAACAGTTTATTGTTACACACATAAGATTTTATATACTCTATATATATATAATATATAAGTATGGTTGAATGATTAAGATATTATTTGTAAACCTTAAAGAAATTGTCTGTAAAACATCTATAAATATTACATAGATAGATATTTGTAGGACTTTTAATAATTGGTTTGTAAACCGTCTATAAACATTATTTGGATGGATGTTATAAAGTTGCAACTCATGATTATAATACCTTTGTTAAATGGTAAATAAATACTTTGTAAAGTGTCTATAAACATTATTTAGATAAATAGTTAATATTTTGTCAGTGGTTAATAATTGGTTTCTGGTCCATCCATCTACAGTATGTAATGTTTATAGATGTTTTACATTTTTTATTAAATACTTAATATAGTATATAAAATGGTATAATGTGTGCAACAATAAACTGTTAATAAATAGTTTACTAATGTAATCAGAGTGTAATTGTTTTCAACTCTCATCAGCTATGATACAATATATGATTTATAAACTAATTATGTCATATTACACAAACTAATGATACAATATTAGAAATGATATCATTACTAATAATCAGTAAACATTATTATCATTTCAGTTTGTTAATAGTAAAATAACTATTAAGTAAGTTTAATTAATTATCAATTTACTGTTTATAAATGATGTTTATTATAAATTGTTACCAGACACCTTAACACAGTTAATGTTTCATTCAAAAGCTAATGTGCTGGACTGGAGAACTAAAAACAAATGTGCCACTGCCAAAGTATTTCCTGATTGTACTGTAATAACAGTATAGTTTGTTTGTACAATATATGCAGAACAAGTCAATTTGCAGAACAAACAAACCTTGAGGAAACTCTTAGCTGCGGCCCGGCACTGATCGTAGTACTGCCTCCACGTCAGGGTCACCCACCGGCCCCCTGCTTTGGAAGCCAAGGCTGGAAAATCCCCGAACGTCTCCACTGTGTCCTGGAACAGCTGATGGACGGTCCGGGGAGTCTCCGAGGCCGGACCCGAGCCCTCCATCCTCAGCTTGACCGCCTTGTCTCTGCTGGTGCACCATAGCTGGTCAGCTGGGGCCAGACGTGCAGGAGGCAAATTCGCCAACAAGGGAACTGCCTTGGGCTCTTCTGTATTGGGACAACAAGGGCAGCTGTATTTACCCGCCATTAATGACAAGTTAAGTTCCCTGCACCGCACCGAGACACAGCAAGCGTTAGAAGAAGAGTCGGGTGTGTTTGAGGACTGCAGACATCTCTGGAGGACGCTCTCCTGATGTGTCAATGCAACAGGATTTGCAGATTGTACGGTGAACGTGTGACGGCTATACTGTCACCTGAGACAAACCAGGAATGTCAATACCTACCAATCAGGTTTGGTTAGAGGAAGTTGGTGAGAGCATCAAATAACACAGACACAATACTGCTTTGTAAGTTTTGTAGTTTGTTTGTGTAGCTATAAAGCCCTGCTTTTAATCTTTTTTTTATTGTACTTAATGTTATTTTCTTTTCCGCCATCACCAGTCTGCTAAAACTCTACAGTAGGCTGTTATGGATTCATTTGTTCCTTCCTTTTGCTAAATGTTTGTTTGGTCTTCTGCAAAAAAGGAAAAATCTGTTTTTACCATGCTGTCAGCTCCCTGCAAAAACTCCTAAAACATGTAACACGTTAGCCCCCGAGCTATCGTTACACCTCTTTGACTCTGAGGTGCATTTTCATGTGGCTGTACAGTAAGTACTTCCAGTCTAATATCCAAACTTCCGTCTGCTTTTAAAACAATTGTTTTCATTAAAGGTCACAAACTTTTCAAAGACCTCGGTGCATCATGTGATACAGTGGAACATGTGATTTTGACACAATAGCCTCTTTACTGCATCTAAAAACACCCACAAGGCTTTTCAGACGCACCAGACCATCAGACTGGTTCAGATCACTCTACTTCTTAACATGTTATCGATCTTCTTCCTTATTTTTCCATTTTTCATTGTCCTTGGTTATATAATCCACAAACACATGCTGCTATTTCCCTTTAAATTTCAGCTACCCAGCTGTTTACAGCCTCTCGGACTTTAAAAAACGCAAAAAACAATGAACTCTGAGTGACAACAAGTACAAAATAATGATCCATCTGAACGCCAAACCTGCAGCTAACAACGAGGGGAGTTCTCTGAGTCCAGTTTGAGGGTTAAATGTTTGTTTTGGGGTGTCATTTGAAGAGCTTTCTAAATGTTCTTTTTGTTTTGTTTACTTGACAATCCTGCTGATTTAATGCACTGCATAAGTATCTTGCCCTTCATGCAGCTGCTAGTAGTAGTAGTGGCTTTTTTTGGCCTTTGACCTTTTAAAGCGACATAATGTCTATTCACGGCTCTCTTCCACTGGTTGTACGTGTTACAAGACGTATGTTTACCTAAAGAGTGATGCAGCCTTCTCAGATTGTATCATCATATCAACTTGCTGCTTCACATGCAACCAATAACCTGACGCACAAAACAAAAACGGAGGGTTGAATAAAGATGATTAAGTTGATTTCAGCTCCTCAGTGTTAGTTTGTATTTGTTTGCTCATAGAAAATAAAGGAAAATCCCCACACATAAAATTCACCTCTGCGATACCGTTTGATTATTTTATCTAGACCTTTCTCACGGTACACTTAGACACACATATACAGTATATTTGGCAATAAAAAAGGGGAATGAAGAGGAATCTTCATTTGTTTTCTCTGGGTGTTTTCATGGGAATGTGGATCTTTCAGATCATTTTGAGGAGTGACTCTGGTTTTCATGTTTCACATGTTATCGTTAAGTGTGTCATGCAGTGTGGGACTCGCACCGGTCTGGTCTTGATCTTGTCTCTGTCTCGATACACTCTGGTCTTGGTCACGACTTGGTCTCGGTTTAGGTGGTCTTGACTACAACACTGCGTATCATTTCAATCGTTTTTAGAGGCCTGAAGAGGTAAAACTATCCAGAATTTCACAATAAAAGACAACAGAATTTCATTTCTCTCACAGCCCTGAAACACTTTGGGAACCACTGTGCTCTACAATCAGCAGCCCGATAAGTATAAAAGCATCTTGTTTTCAGAAATTGTCCCTTTTCACATCAGATTAGTTCCTCTCTGGTAACGTTGCACTCGCTCTCTTACCCAGTGAAAGTCCTTCAGTGGCTTCCTCCAGCTCAGATGTTACATGGAGCTCAGCTGGGGTGGCTTCTCCGTTGAGGATGAGAGTGGAGTGGGTCTTTTGGGTGGAGATGCTGTGGATATAAACATCATTTTTAGATCCATAGAACAAATGGATCAAATCGACATGATAATAAAGATTTGACATGCATCATTCTACATACCTCTCAGCCATGACTGCAACACCATTGCTGTTAACCAAACCCTCGTGGACACTCATCTCGTATTTGCTGGAAAAACAGAGAAAGCTATCTTCAATGGGCGTGAAGTTAAATAAGCAATAAAACACTTCAGATATCCTCCACGCAGATAAGATTGACTATTATGAAACAGCACCGCTCTGGTCATTTATACTGACACTCACCAAAGTCATTGCAACAGGTCAGAGCCAATGACCGCCATCGCCAAATGTCGAAACTCTGAATACTGTGCCAGAAGGCATTGCAGGACATCTGCATGCATTCATACCCTTTGACCAAAATTATCACACTTGGAAGCACAATAAACTGCATCTCAGTCAAGGCTCAGTTAATTAAAGGTCCCGTATCATGCTAATTTTCAGGTTCATACTTTATGTATTTTGGGATTCTACTAGAACATATTTACATGCTTTAATGTATAAAAAACATTTATTTTTCTCATACTGTCTGCCTGAATATACCTGTATTTAACCTTTGTCTGAAACGCTCCGTTTTAGCATATTTCAACGGAATTTTCATGAAGAAAAACAATTCAACAGAATTGTGTTGCTAGGCAACAGCTCGGGTCCATGGTTACTTCCTGTCAGCTGATGTCATTCTCATAGGCTTCATCCAAAAACACATACTATGCACTACATACCCAATACGTGTACCATCGTTCAACATACTGCATTGCATCTTGGGATATTTATGCCGCTGTAGTGTCGTTGCATACTGTAATATTTCACCGGAAATAGTATGCAATTCGCGTACTACTGGTTTCATACTAAGGTTTCCGACATGCTAAAAAATCTGACATACTGTTTTAGCGTACTAAAATAGCATTTCAGACGCAACCATGGTCTATATATTGTAGATTTGTGACATAACAAAGTTACAGAATTCCTGACAGCTTGTTTGAAAGGCTCAGTTTCTAAATACGGGCTGTGAGTTGAGCGATTCGATACTTTCATAGTATTTATACAGCACTTAAACTTGCTTTATAATAAAAAAAATGACATGAAAATCTCACTTTTTACAATATGGGAGCTTTAAAGTTGACAAAGTGACTAACCAACGTTTCACATACTCGATGAAATGTAAATATTGTCAAATAGAAAAGAGCTTGGCTTGAGGGCTTGCTCTTTGTAGCTGTGTGTACTGTAGACAGTGAAATAATGCCATCTAGTGTGTAAACAATCAACTACTGTGTTTTATGGTCACAAGTTGTACCTTTATATAACTAAACTGCCTAAAGAAATCAATCAATTCAACATATCTGTAGAAATACAACAACACATTAGCAGCAGTGGATGAAGTAGAAAGTAAAAAGTAGAACTGCTCTGTAGAAATACTCTGCTACAAGGAAAAGTCCTACACTCAAGATTTCACTTAAAGGTCACATATTATACTCCATTTAAACTAGTTATTATAGGTCTCAGACACCTCCAAACCATGTCTCTGAAGTTTTTTTTTCAAAAAAACAATCAGATCATGCATTCCAGCATGTCTCTATAACCTCTGTTTCAGCCCATTTCCAAAAGTGCTGATTTCTGTGTCTGTAGCCTCTGTCTCCTCCCACTCTGCTCTGATTGGTCAGCGTTTTCTGTCAATCAAAAGTCCTCAACAACAGCGTCACCCTCCCCCTCCCTCCCGGAGAAGCTCTCTCTGACGAGTGGAGAGATAGCAGCTAGAATAAAGTTTATAACCCACTTTAAAGTTTATAAACCAGAAACTTCACCCAGCGCACGTTACCGGAGGAATCTGATCAGAAATCGGCGACACATGATGAACATCTGCGGTCCAGATTCCAGGTTTTCCTGACGGTTTCTCTCAGGTAAATAATGCTGTTTATAGCTCTGTTAGTTAGCTCAGTGTTTACCTCATGCATCAACTCTGTAAACCGTAAACATACACTCTGTTTTACGTCTGTCTTTACAGATCCATCTGTGAGAAATGACCGACAGAATCATCCCAGAGGAGAGCAGACAGCTGTGGGCAGATGGCTCTGTTTACATGGAGATACAAAGCTAACCCGGTAGCATGTAGCTAACCCGTTAGCATGTAGCTACATGCTAACGGGTTAGCTACATGCTACCGCTATGACACGGTGTGTAAACACAGCGACCATCAGGGTGGAAAATAGAAGATGTGAAACAGTAGTCAGTTCATTATTTCTGCTAAAAGATAAATGTATGGAAGATCAGATTAATGGTATATTATTTACAGTAGTAGCTGTCTCTGTGTTACCATGACTACAGACCACCGGAGCTTAGCTTACCATAGTGTACCAGAGCTGAAGACTTTCTCCTGTACCATGTCATCATAACTAACTAACAGGTGAGATGATTACAAATGCTGTGAATAATTAATATTGTCATCTGTCTACTCAAATAAAGTTTGACTGTGAAACAGAAATGTGTTTTGTTGCTTACAAGTCACTATTTACTACCTGTAATCTGCTACATGCATGACATCAAATATATATAATATATAAATATCATCTGTTTAAACAGTGTAATTACATAAAGCCTTTGTGAAAGAACATGTTATATTTAGATGATGGGAGTACATGAAGCCTGTTCTGCTGGTTCTTGCAGACTAACTGTAGGGAGCTACTTTGCTCAAGTTCGGTTGAGGAGGAGAGACAGTGACGCGCTGTGGGCCGGGGTCAGCTACTGAAGGTTCTCTCTGGTTCGACCAGGAAACCCTCACGTGACTTGCATTCTCTAATGACGTCAAGATACAAGGAAAAAAGCGATTTTTTTTTCTGCACCCATTTCCGGACAAACGGAGGAGGAGAAAAAGAGAGAGGATGGTCTTTTATGATACTATGGTGGCCTGTAGACACACTGGGGACAGATATTGATGTTTAAAAGACATGGAAAAGTGCATTTTGCATAATAGGTGACCTTTAAGTAAAAGTATTAAAAGTGAAATGTACTTCAAGTATTAAAGTAAAAGTACATGTTGGGCAGAAGGGTCACTTTATTATTATTATATATATCATATAATTATTGGAATATTATTTCTGATGCTTTAACACGTAAGAAGCAATTTAATGTTACAGCAGGTGGCGGTGGAGCACATTTTAATTACTTTATATATACTGTTGGATAGTCTAATCTATAGCACAATATCATATTTCATAAATGTATCATATATTTTGTTTTTAAAATCTTAATCAGTAAAATAACTCCAGCTGTCAGATAAATGTATTGGAGTAAAAAGTGCTATTTCTAAGTATACTAAGTAATATTTCGCTTTGAAATTTAGTGGAGTAGAGATATAAGTACCTCAAGATTGCACTTAATTACAGTACTTGAGTAAATGTACTTAGTTGCACACATTCACTGACATATGTCCTGATACAGTTGTAATAAAATCATATTAGATAAAGATCTGTCGACCAGGCAGACTCTCAGTCTGACCTCTAGTTCTTAACTTTGGTCAAAATATTATCTGGATCAAAGTTCACACGACTTACAAAACTACAGTGTGGCAACGATTTCATTCATGACTCGGAGATTTGTACATTACCCAGACAGCAGACGTTACCTTTGAAGACAACTGTGTGTGTTAAATCTTCTGGTAAAAAATTAGTAGAAGTCCTACAGTCCCATAGGAAAAACTTAAGAGTCCAGAGTATATACAGTATATGTTTAGTCTCAGTATGTCAGAATGAGATCCAGGAGAAAACCACTCATGCTTGCAGCTGTTTGTTTAGTTTTTCATGTGAGCCAATCGGGGGATTTAAAGAACGACTCCGTCTGTGTTGACCAAACAGTTAAAGCTCAAGCAGCTTGCTCACATCAGATGAGGGTTATTTCCATCTCTTAGTCACTTGTGTTTTTCTCAAAACATATTTACCATACAGTACAAACCCCCGGAGGCTGGAGCATTCAGTTCGCTTCTGTCAATACATCTAATGTGTATTTTTCTCAGCCTTAAAATCTTAAATTAAATGGTGAAATTAATTTACTGTTCAGCTGAAGCAGAAAAAGAGAAACAGATATTTTCTTTGTGCATCATCCTCATGCAAGACATGCAGTCACCATAGCAACTTATCCTAACAAACGACACACACTGTAACATCCAAAAAGCATTCAATTTAAACTTTTCCTACCTTCTCCTGGGACAGAGCTGATTGACTGAAGCTATCAGGTGCCTGGATCTTGTCTCAGACCAGGATCAACCTTTGCTCGGCGCAGGTGCTCGACTGTTGCCCCCTGGAGAGAATATCAGCCTATAGAAGGCATGAACGCATACCACCTTCCTCTGCACTCACGCCTCACGTCAAGAGCTTTCCAGACTTTCGCAATCCTCCTGAAGGCCGCGTCAACCAGTTAAAGATCCACCAACAAGCTTGACCAAAGGTTATGACTCCTAGAGGTCAAGAAGACCTGGAAGCTGACGCACAAACAGTCTGCAGCATGTAGGAACCTGATTGTTTATATCAATTATACTAGCAGACAACAGACAGACAAAACCATTTAACAGTATAAAGTTGAACAGGTCGGGGTGTTATTGAGGCTCTTATCATCCGAAATCGACTTATGATGTCAAAGTCATTATCAGATATGCATGGCAGGAACTAATGATAAAACTAGATAAGTTCTCTCAGGTTTATGAGGTGAAAGATGAGACTTTGAACAACAAAAAGTGTTGTTCAAGTTGAGCAAAGCTTATGCAACTCTCACCTTCTTCAACCAGATTGACACATCAAGAAAGAGATGTGTACATGTTGGCAATACACGCTAAAATGCGTCTTTAAAAACTCCTTTTAATTCTTCCACCTCTCTATCTACGTCTTGGTTTAAATAAGTACATAAATGTCCAAAGATCAAACTCTGTCTTCTCGTTAGGTGTCATTAATACAGCCCTCGTTTCCTATTTGTCTGTGTTCCAGACATTGTTTAATAAGTAAATATAGGGGAGAGTTCAACCCGGCTGGTCTCAAATGACCCAGTTACCTCACTCACGGGCACCGCGTTGGTCACTGAACCACACCACCCAGTCACACCACATCTGTCCTGACTCCGACCCTCACTGCTAACATCTGGGCACGTGCCATCTGCAGAGGTTGTGGATAGTTAGTTGGGGGATTAATCGGTTCAATTTGAAAAGTGCTGCAGGTAATAAATATTATACAAATATTATATTGTGTGCCTTTAAACAGGGTTCTCAGTATGAAAGAACCACAGATATGTTATATTAAAATACTGGTGCTGTGAAAAAGGGCCTCTTGTTAGTTATCTCACATACATCTATATTTTTGATGTGTTTAGTATGTTACTATTTATTTATCTTAATAACATAGTTAAGTTAAAGTCTCTATTGGACAAATGAAGCATTCGCAAGTAATGAACACTCTGTACATACATGTCAACACATTTTAAATCATTTACATTGCAGTCGTCTTGAATATTCTTTCGTTTTATCATTAACTTATCCACTATGTTGGAAGGGAAGGGTTGGTTATTTATTGTCATTGTATTATTATTATAATTTTCTTTTTTTCTTTGGTTATTTATATGTGTTGATTTATTATTATTAGACTTTTTTTCTTGTTTGTATTAAACTGTATGTGTAAAAGTACAAAAGTATTAGCATCAAAATATACTCTAGGTACCAAAAGTAAAAGATTCAGAATATCACAAATTATATTACTGGATTATAAATATTGATATATTAACGTATTCATCACTTTAATGTTGCAGCTGGTAACGGTGGAGCTAATCTTTATTACCGAATATACTGTTGGGTAGCTTAACCTATAATAATATGTCATACTTAATAATTTGGTATATGTAAATAAATGTAGTCGGGTAAAAAGTACAATATTTGGCTCCAAAATGTAGTGGAGTAAAACTATAAAGTAGCATAAAATGGAAATACTCAAGTAAAGTACCTCAAAATTGTACTTAAGTACAGCATTTGAGTAAATGCACTTAATTACATTCATCACTGCTCCTAAATGAATGAATACATATTACAATTTTTTTAGTTTTACATTTTTATTCAATTTTTTGACATTTATTTTTTGTCTCGTTTTAATTATGTTTTTAATAAATTATTGATGTGGTAATGTGATTTTGAGATTTAGTTCCACCTTTTTGATTTTTTTTCTCCACATGATTAGAAAGTGAGCAGAAAATCTATTTTGAAAATGTGCAAAAAAATGAGATATAAAATCGGTTTCACTGATTAAAATTCCCTGATATTCTTTGACTATTGCTGTCTAGATTAAACTCCTCATTGTATTTGTAGTCGTATTATCTGTATTATCTGCTCACAGATGCTAGACGATGTCAGATTAAAGAACTGAGTTGAGTTTTCAGCTTTCCATATTAGAAATACTGTCTTTATTTGCAGCCATATCAAACATAATGTCTTCATTTTTACATTTGTCAAAATCAACATATTTACACGTCATATGTTTGTACGTGGTGAAGTTAGTTTTTGTACAGATTACAGAGATTATGATCTACACCCGTCATATATATCATGTCATGCTCGTGGGATTAAACACATGAAAGTAGCCTGAAAAGACGAACAGACATATGAAACCATTATCCCGGTGGCCACGACATCTGTCTTCCTCCCAGGACGTGGAGGTGAAGGTGGTAAACTGACTGAGCACCGTGCTTTCCGTCGTTGATCACTGCAGGCGGCAGGGAAATACCCACAATTCAGTATGCAAGTCAATAAAGAGCCTGCATTTTCACACACTGTATATGAATATAAGACAATATCTGTAACAACTTACCCACTCTGTATCCTTCTTTTAAAGATTCCTGCTTCGCCACATTTTTGGCAACAACCAACAGATGTCCTAACAGCTGAAAGTTGAAAAAAGAAGAGAGCTGTTGATTTCCATTTCATGTGTGCACATTATTCTATAATAATTGGCTTTTCAAAGATTAAAATTTCGAGTGTGACTGGTCATAGAGGACAATTTGTGGCAAAGGACCCACATTGGACTTGATCCCTTGTGGTTGACATGCTGAATTTAACTTTAATTAAATGTGCTACATATAAAAATGGTCTTGCTATACTATCAGATATTAGATTTTGGACTGTGGTCACTGACTGCGTATGTAATATTACAATTTGTATGCCCTCCAATACAATCAATTCCTCTCAGAAAACATTAGCTGCAATTTGTTTCATTTTAAATTCCTACCTACTGATGATATTGGATGGTTTCAAGTTGTAGCAATGAGATGTTCCTGTTCCCTGCTTACTGTGAATATACGCCCTGAAGGCTGCATACGGCGACAGTAACAGCAAATATATTTTATGTGTACAACAAGTAGTCCTGGGCGTAAACCGTGAGCTTGCTGTGTGGAGGTCCTCCCAGTGTTTGTTTGAGGATTTTCAACTACAACAGTCCACAGAAATGCAAATTAGGTGATAAGAAAAAGTGCTGCAGGTACACATCGCTACATGGCCGATAGCACGTTTACATACCTGGCTGTCACACAAGTTTGTTTACGTCTTCTCTGGGGCTATATTCTTAATGGATTGGTGAAGGCCCCTTAGTTTAAATTAGGGCTATCAAAGTCAAGAAGATAGTAATGCGTTAACACAAATTAGCACTAACACTAACAATAACACTCCAAACCTACGCTAAATTTTGGCGAGGGAAAACTTTTCTAAGGACCTCTGACCTCAAGATATGTGAATGGAAATGGGCTCTATGGGTACCAACGAGTCTCCCCTTTACAGACATGCCCACAGCAGATTAATGGATAGATATGTGCAACAATGCAACACATGGGTGAACTGTTAGTGTATGTATGGGAATGTGCTTGTCATGTTGTTCACCTAATCTCACACCTCACAACCCCTGAACAGGATCAGTGAGTTAAAGGTCCCATATTATAAAAGTGAGATTTTCATGTTTTTTTTATTATAAAGCAGGCTTAAGTCCTATATAAATACTGTGAAAGTATTGAAACGCTCAATCCACAGGGATATACACACAGCCCATATTAAGAAACTCTGCATTTGAAACAAGCTGTCAGGATTTCTGCCCATTTGTGATGTCACAAATATACAATATTTAGACCCTTTACACAGATTTAAACATAAAAAATTCTAAATGTGTCCCAATTTATTTCCTGTTGCAGTGTATGTGAATGTCATCAGCTGACAGAAAGTACACATGGACCCAAGCTGTTGTCTAGCAACGCAATTTCGTCACAATTCCATCGAAATACACTAAAACGGAGCGTTTCAGACAGAGGGTAAATACAGGTATACTCAGGCCGACAGTATGAGGAAAATAAAAGGTTTTTTGAACATTACAGCATGTAAACATGTTCTAGTAGAAACACAAAATACAAGTATGAACCTGAAAATGAGCATGATATGGGACCTTTAAAGAAAATGGATTGGATGGACGGACTCACCTCAGCATCATCATCTTTGGCCTCACTTATTCTGGGAATAGGGAGCTTTGGAATAACCAGGAAGTGAACCGGGGCCTGTGGGCTGATATCCCTGAATGCCAAACACTGATAATAACACACAGAAGAAAAAAAACATAGATGTTAAGTGTTGAATGAATTGCATCATATGTTGTGTTCATCTCTCACCTTCCACGTGGAACAGTGGACCAAATGAGATACCATGTTATGAAGAGGGTTGGTTTGTTTACCTTCTCATCTTCATAAATGATATCTGCAGGGATGCTTTTGTCAATGACTTTGGAGAAGATGGTTGGAGCTGGGGAGCCATACTTCTTGCTGGCCTCCTCTGCCAGCTTCACCTCGTCTCTTCTGGTGCACATTGGTCTCTGTGGGGTCAGACAGACACATCATAAACAGCTCAAAACTGCTGCTTGCATACAATCAAAACGACTTATGAGGGTGCACAATAGACCAAACCTCTTGGTGGTGGGGCTCTGCAGGTTCCCCACAGCCACCACCAGAGCTGGTAGGACAGTTGTTGTCAAAATGCTCAGCTGAACTTAACAAAAAGAAACTGTATATGAGAAAGAGACTAGTTATCTTCAGCGCAGCTACCTGGGCTCCACAAACACGGTGTAAAGGGTTGAAGTGAGCCGTTCTGGTCCCGATTAACTGCCTCCGAAGAATATGTCGAAAGTACATAACTAGCTAACCAGCTAATAAAGTATTTCCGACGTAAATATGTCAGAGTTTATCCTGTTTTTGTCGACACAACGCTGCAAAAGTCCTGCAGCTGTTTTGACAGCTCTGTACTGTATGCTGATGGTGCCTTCATGTACTCCCCGTTCTGAATACGGCTGGTTTCTGTTTACAGTAGGATACCGGGAAACCATCCCGTTAGAGAAGTATAAAGTTGTTGTTTACAATACATCTGTTTATATAGTGGTTTGGGAGTATGTAGGGGTATTTGTGTATGCATAATTGTATTAATATTGTTGGGATCACACGTAAAAACGCGTCTCAGGTGCGAAAACGCAAGTATAACATAATTTATTGGCCATAAAAGTCAACTTTTCCCCCATCAATTGTTGGACATGACTTTATTGCTCATCGTCTCCAAATTTCACACCTGGTGGTGTGCGTTTACGTTATCAAAGTCTTATTATTTCCATGATAATGTTGTGTTTCTTTCAAACTTCCGACATTTTTGAGTGCATCCAAAGGGGGCATTTTGTAATGTGTGCGAGGGTCCCTTCAACAACGTCAACGTTCTCTGCTGCTAACTGTGATGCTTAAACTGAACTAAATTAGAATAATTCGTTTTACGTTTCTCAGTTCATGTATATGAGCTGAGCTATAGACAACTGAAATACTGTCGAATATGGGAATTAGATTTTATTATGACTTTTCGTGCAGTAGGGAGAGCTGTTTTGCGAGCTCTGATGATAACGGAAGAACAAGTTTTATTTTATTTATTTTTTTATATATTTATTTGCACATATATAAAACTGCACAAAATCCAGTCAATGAAAAAAACAAACAAGAAATGTGTCAGGAAAGGTCAAGAAGCCACAGGCTTATTTACCTCCCCCCAACCCCAGGAGAGAAAAAAAACAATAAAAAAAGGAAGAAAGAAAAAAAATGTAAAAATACAACAAAAGTTAAACAACAACAAGAAGAACACAAAATGTGCAGAAAAACCTAACCAAACGGTGGAAAACAATCCAATAAAAACAATGAAATACATACAAAAGAAACAGTACAGAAGAAAAGAAAATATATCTGAACATATCAAAAGATAATAAGACATCATGAATTAAATGTGATGATAATTTCCTCTTAAAATGCTCTAAGGATAACATGATCTTGATAACATGTATTTTGGTGTTCCATTTTACATCACGATATCTGAGGGAGTACTGGCCATGTTTTGTTTTTGTAAAAAGGCAGGTGAAGATGATTAACCTGTCTAGTATTATGAGAATGAATTTGAGAATTTGATTTAAAGAAGTTGCTAAACGATGATGGTAAAGAAGAAGAAGGCAACATATATATATATATATATATATATATATGTTCTTGCCATATATATAGATATAGATATAGATATATATATATATATAAACAGACATATCTGATGAATATTTATGTCATAAACTGAAAAGATGTTCAGTTTCCTGAACAGTGGAACGGAGGCCTCCTTAGAGTTTGACAAAGTTGCCAATCATACAAATCGTTTTTGCAACAAATAAAGTTTATGAAGATTGGAGGGGTATGTATTTGCCAAAACAATATTACCATAAATCAAATAGGGATAAATCATGGAATAATATAAGGTTAATAAACAATAAACATTTATGGAACTTCTTAGTTTGCTGAGTTGGAAGTTGGAATTCATACAAGATCTCAGGAGAACAGAGAATATGACACTATGTGTGTGTATACACACACATAGTGTCATATTACCATCATATGTATACATACATATGATATATTTTGTATTATTTTTTATTTCATCATTATTTTCTTTAGTAGTAAAACTAATGAGTAGTAAGAACACTGATGAACACTGAACAAAAAATAAATCTGTGCAATATTAATACACTGAATGTGAATACATTTATCTGTGCAATATATCCTTGACGCAAAATACACCTCAAGTGCAACTTTGTTTAAATTGTATTTATTACATCTATACCCTACCTATTTTACAAGTGCAATTACCTCTGTTTACATTACATCTATTTTTTATATTTTATACTTCTAGTGTAACACTTCTGTTTATATTAATTTATTACATCTACTTTACCTGTTTTATTTACTTTATAACTGTGTGTGTTTTACCTGTTATATATGTTTTACCTGCCTCGTTTAGTCTTGTAAAGTATTTGTTTTAAAGCACTGACCAGAAGTGGCAACTGTGAATCTCGTTGTATTTAATACGATGACAATAAAGCTTTTTATTCTATTCTATTCTATTCTATTCTATTCTATTCTATTCTATTCTATTCTATTCTATTCTATTCTATTCTAACACTCCAGACCAGTTGGTGGCGGTAATGCACCACAAAGTTGCCAAACGCCGTAAAACTCCCAACGAAGAAGAAGACAAGAAACATGGCGACCCTCAAACGGTTGCCCTTGCTGTTCCCTAGAAACCTTCCTCCGTTAAGACACCAGCGGCTTGGAGCTCACACTGATGCTGCGGTGAAGGAGCCCGCGTACCCCCCCATCGTGCCCTCTCTCACGGCTAAGAGTAAGTCCGCCCGGTGTCGACAGGTAGCGGAGCAGGTCCAGAAGATCTGCGGCTCCACCGTGGAGGAGAAACTCTCCCTCATCACTCACATCCAGCGGATGAAATTCGTGGTTTATCCTCAGACTTTCGCTCGGAACGCAGACAGGTGGTACCAGCACTTCACCAAGACCGCATACATCCCGGGTTTACCCGAGAAATACACCTTGAGTCCGGAGAAGACGACCGGAGAGGAGGAGAAGGAGGATGGAGCTCCAGCTACAGTACTTGATGATGATGCGTTCAGGGACATCCGCTCCTTGGTCACTCGTGTGATCCTACAGGAGCACTGGCACATCAAGAAACGCAAGACTTTCCTGTACAGAGAGCAGGAGCAGCTGGTTGGACCTTTTCTGAGGAACCTGGTGACTGGACTCACCTACAGTATGATCCAATACAACCCACTGCTGCAGCTCTCCAGTCTGGGTATGGAGCACTGGTTGTTTGGCACCTGTCAAACTGTGGAAGATTTAGCTTTCTTGTCTTCCACTTTGGCTCAAATAAACCATCATTTCCAGGCCTTTGTGCTTCTTAAAATATACATTTGTAATAATATTGTGAATTTGACAGGTTAGTTTCACATATGGACGAGTAAACAAGGTTTTTATCCTTGTTTTTACTGATCAAATAGAGCAGGTTATTGATATTTTTTTGACTCACCACCTCTATATCAATAATGTGACTTGATTGTTTTGTTTTTCAATATTATATTTATTGTTTTTTTGTTCATTTTGAAACAACAGAACAAACATTCACAAACATCCCCAATAATAACATTCTCGGTACAAAGAAACAAACCTAATATTAATATAAAATAAGCCAGTATAGATACAGGGAAAACATATTATATACAGAAAATAGATATATAAGTAAAAAGAAATACACAAGTTAGAAAAAAATATATATATATAATTTAAAACAATAAAATAAAATAAAATCTATTTATGTGACTTGATTGTTGATAGTTTGGAGAACACATTAACTCAAAATTTCACTTTGGTGTTGACGAGACAAGTCATTTAGTCTATCAATAGAAAGTTGCATAACAACTACTTGCTTATCAATTAATCATTAAGTAATTTATCAAGCAAAATGCCAAACATTTGTTGGTGTAATCATCTCAAAAAAGTCATTTTTCTTGGTCGCTCTGGATTTTGTCAGGCACTTTTCACATTTTATTTTTACTAGAAAAAATGATTTGTTCTAATCAAGAAATCATTAAACAATAATGAAAGTAATAATTAGGCTAGTTGCATCCCTATTTCATTTAATAAGACCTGTTTAATAAGTTCTGAAATAAATTTGTTTCACCTAACTAAAGACGTGTATTGTTTAACATGTTTTGCCGATATGATACCTGATACAATGTCTCACTTTTGAGGAATAAAAACAAGTTTTTTTTTCCATTGAACAAAAAAGCCAAACCTCTCAAATGTGTTTAAACACAAGCAGCTGAGAACTTTGCTCAAATGAAATAGTCTAAAAATGTAAAATGTATGATTTAAATAAAGAACTATCTGAGCAAATAATAAGTTAACAACAATATATATGTGACCAGACACTCAGTGCCAGCTTTAAGTACTTTTGATACTCCAAAAACTACCATATAATAGCAGTATTACAGTACATGATTATTCCACAGACACGACTGTTTGACCTCTGTAAATCATATTTTTTGTATTTCTTTATCAGATATTGATCCTCAGGTCAACTTTTATTGGAGGAGAGGTGACAGGATCATCCCAAGGGGGCACCGGAGACGCCAGCTAGAGCCAACCAGGTTCCAGATCGATGACAAACCGCACAGTCAGATCAGGATAACCCAACAACTGCAACAGGTAGACAATCATCCTCAGACCTGGGAATTTATGCATTAAAAATTACTGTTTTATACACAGTATTTAATTCCTCTGTTGGGTTTTCATACATGACAAAACTAAAGTATCTCAAAGCAAATCATTGCACAACATTGAAGGACACAAATCATTTAAACAAACAAACACTGAAAGATGTTATAAAATGTTACAAAACTTGAACTTCGCACACTTCTGTGACACATTAGAGACTGAAATTATCATTAATAGTTTCCATTTAATGTCAAGCATTCATGTGATTTTGTTCTCATCACTTTCTGTCGTTTTAATTCCTCTTAGTTCACCCCGCTGGAGGCCTCGTATGCAGCTGAAGTTCCCGAGGTCAAGTACGCTCCCAACCTGATGCCTATGTTCAGAAGGCAGTATGACAACAACATCTTTACAGGTAACAGATGAGAGCAGTCACATCCACTGGGTCTTAACTTCATCCAGATTACATGATTTTGCAGTAGCTACAAGAACATAAATTGAGCATGTTGTATGTTGAGGTATACAAGTTGAATCCTCATTATTCAGTTGCCTCTTGCTGCCACTAGGGGGCGCCAACATGCAGCTGTTCAGTCAGTCAAATGCAAAACGTCCAACCTGAATAACAGTCATTTCGTCCAACTCCTAGTCTATGAGATGGTTGTTTTTCTTGTTTTTTGAGATACACTGTTACTCAAAATAAACAATAGTTTGGTGTTTTGCTCTTAGCATTGCCACTGGTCTAATATAGTGTATCAATACAAACAACTGTAGCCTTTTTGTAGACTTTCAAAAGATCAATAACGCGTTCCTTAATATGCAGCAGCAGCAGAAAATCTTTTTTAGAGCTGCAGTTAATGATTATTTTCATTATCAATATATCTGCCAACGGTTTCCTCCATTAATCAGTTACTTTTTTTGTAAATGTAAATCCAGTTTTATTGTCACTCGTCGTACATAGCACAGCACACAGTCACATTTTAGCTACTGCATTTAACCCATCCTAGTATATATTAGGAGCAGTGGGCAGCTACTCTACAGCGCCCAGGGAGCAGTTTTTTTGGCATAAACATCCACTTGGACTCAAGGATGAACTGATTAGATTTTGGTGGTCAATGGTCAAGGTCACTGTGGACGAAATGGGCATCACGTTTTCTCATGTGTTGTTTTGTTTGACCAGCAGTGTAAAACCCAGAAATATTCAATTTACTACAATATAAGATAAGAAAAAGCAACAAATTCTAACATTTGAGAAGCTGAAACTGTCAAATATTTGCAGATTTTGCTTGAAAATGGACTTAACCTGCTTATTAATCCTCCTTCTATTGACTAATCGTTGCAGCTCTGACCTCTGACCCAAAGACAGTCCATCATTACATAGAACAGTTTTCATGATTTACTATCAATCAGAGAATATTGAAGAAACATGAGAAGCATGTTGTTGTTTTTTCATTAACCCCTCTCCTCTCTCAGCTGTGCTCGGTTAACTCTGTCCTCTCGGTCTCATCAACAGGCGCCAAGCTACCAGACCCGGCATGCTACGGTCACACTCAGTTCCACCTGGTGCCCGACCGGTACCACAGAGACCAGATGGCTCGGAGGCAGCAGTCTGATCAGGTGGAGGTCTTCCTCAGAGCCAATGGACTCACCAGCCTCTTCGCCTGGACGGGAGCTCAGGCCATGTACCAGGGTGAGTTAGCAGCACAGGGAAGAGACATCACACAGCTTATACAATATACGTTTGTAATTTACTTCAGGGAAGAAATAGCTTCATACTTCCCTCTCACCTCTGCAGGTTTCTGGAACCACGAGGACGTCACCAGGCCTTTCGTGTCCCAGGCTGTGATCACAGACGGCAAGTTCTTCTCCTTCTTCTGCTACCAGCTCAACACGGTGGCTCTCTCCGTGGAGACGGACGCCAACAACCCCAGGAAGAACCTCCTGTGGGGCACCGAGAGCATGCGGCTGTACGAGAGCGTGCAGGACGGAGAGGTGGTGGGTCTGAACGACGACGTCGTCAAGCTCCTGGTTCAGTTCCTCATGAACCAGCCCTAGAAGTTCTTCAGGAGGTTCTGTGACCTCCGAGGCGTTGAAAGGAAAATCAAGAGCCCAACATGGCAGACATGAGGACGTTTTGTCAGATTGTATAAAATATCAAAAAAGCAGGTTTATAAACTGAACGAAGTACGGAAGAATTACTGTACACACATCACCGAGTATTATTATTATTATTGTGCAGACAATATTTATGCAACAATTAAATCATGCTTTTCAACATGACTCGTGTGTGTTTCAGTGCTCGCTACTAAAATTTAAGGGGAGACGCTATAGAAGAACAGGGTAAAACATTTTTATCTAAAAGATATCACCATGAAACTTCACCAGTTGATTACTTACATTGAGATTATTATTTTTTGCATTACATGTTTTCTAAAAATGTTTATTTAAATATGCAAAAGATACATTATCTTATCAATATGTGCTAATTTGCATACATTTCCAGAATAGATATCTGATCATTAGATAAAGCCAGGTTTAAATTTTTGTTTAATTTTGTTGACAAAACATAACGTTAACAGCCAAAAAAACAAACATTTTCGCCATGTTTTTAGGAATAAAATGTTGTATAAATCAAGCTATGAATGATATATGAACAAACCCCTCTGTAAAAACCTTCAGAATATAGAGAGGAATGAAACTGGGAAGTTTGGTGTATGAAAGTGCTACTGAAGTGGAGATTTCTGGCTCAAGAGTCTGAAATAAACTCATTTTGAGAAAACAGCCTTTAAAGATATAGATTGTAAAAATGCATACAGTTTGCAAGACACTACAGATGAATAGGGTAAAAGATGATTTTAACTAACAGATATCACCATGAAACTTCCTCAGTTGATGACTTAAATTTAGATAATTCTATTAGATAAGTTTTCTGAAATGTTATGTTTGAATATGTAAATGAGGCATTATCTGATGCTAACTTTGGGTGAATTTATGAGAAATCTAAAGATGTAAATAGACAAAGTAGTAAAATAAACACCTAAATGTGTATTTTTTGTTGTTTTCTTTCCACTAGTCTGAAAGAAGACATGTTATGTGAGCAAATAGCCAAAAATCTCAAAATTGACCAGTGCATGAGAAACAATATTTTTGCCTGTAGAGTCTCCTTTAACACATACACCCACTTTCCTTTAATAAGAGTAATACATTGATTTAGCATTGCACTCCTGTAACATTGGACTTAAGAAAAAGGATCTAAATCAATGCAGGAGAACCAGATATATCCTCTTTTATTCCACACATTCTTCCTCTGGAGCCACTTAAGGAATCATACAACTTATTTTCACATGTGCAGCAGTTCTTCACAAGACCTGTAAACAGACTCTGATGTGTGAAATCGTTGGAGTTCTCCTTTATCCTTCATATAAACTAAAACAATGGCTGCGATATAGTTATTCCAGACAGTGACAGTGACTCGTGTAGTTTTAATTTGTTTGTTTACACACAGTGGCACATCTGTTAGGTGTTAAGTGCAGACTAACAACTAAAGACACACGGTTGAAGTTATGATTGTGATGACCTTTCTGACCTTCTTCTGATACATTAACATGAAAAAGACACAAGCATCTGCATATATGATGAAATATCTTACGTTATTAAGGTAATATACAGCATGTTAGACACACATTACTGCACGGACAAACTCTGAAAAGTGACAAAAAAGCGTTAATTAAGTGCTTTTTTTAAGATTGTAAGGCACTGCTCACAAACCACAATGCATCAATAACAGGAATAAAAAGGAGATGTGGTTTAAGATGTTGGCCTAAAAGAAGAAAAGCCACTTCCTTTCTGAGAGAGGTGTCGAAGGCATAGTGATGCGTGTCACTTTTTCCACAGGAAGTGGATGCAAACAGGTTTCAACAGTAAAAAAACGAAGATAAATGCTTTGCTCTTCTAGCTGCCATGACAGCACTGTCGATTAGAAATAAAAAAAAACACATCTCCCAGTGAAATAGAAGGAAAATTTAAACCTAAAAGAGGTGACGTGTGCAAATTACAGGAATAATTATTGAATGTATTGCACTTAGTTTGGTGAACATACTTGTAGAATAGTTGCTGAGATATTGCTCTATAATTCACATTGGGAAAATAAGCAGAATATGTTTTAAAGAAGCTTGGATCTGTTGGATTTGACATCTTTAAACTTTCCGCTGTCTCACTGAGGAACTTTCCTCTGGTCCGTTATTTTCTCCCTGAGGCCTGATGAGAGAATAAAACATGTACATCATAACACATACAAATATACATATCTTTAGAGAGATTTGCACCATTCCCATAATACTCACAGTGTGTTCATTTCGCCAGTCGTCCCATTTTCTGAGAATAAGGCAGATCATTTCAAGTTAAAATACAACATGCAGTACACACATAAACTTAAACAGGAGTATCTGTATGCTGTCTGAGTACCTGCTTGGTTATTTTTCTTGGACTGACTTCTCTCGTAGAGCAGAATAGCAGCGACCAGGATGACCACCTCGATCACGATGGCTATGAAGGGCTTCAGAGGCTCATGGAAGTAGATCACCTTCAGCAGTAACAGTACAACAATGTAAAAAATACTCCATCACAAGTAAAAGTCAAAACTTTAAAAGGAGTATAGTCAGCAAAATGTACTTAAAGTATACAAAGGAAAAAATGTCCCATGTACATTATTAGATTGTTAATACTGATGCATCATAAACTTAAATGTACGAGCTTTAGAGAGGTTTGCAGAGGGTCTACAGGTATGGAGTGAAAATGATAACACTATAAAAATGTCTTCATCTGTGTCTGTTGTTAAAAAGAGCTCAAGGCAGCAGTTGATATGAAAATATCTTAAAGCTAAACGTCGGGGGACTTCTAACCGGTCAATCCATTTAAATTGTACTGTTAGTTCCACTTGCCATAAGTATTCATTGATTGTATCTTACCTATTTAAACACTGTTTAGACTGATGGAATAAATGTGCTGTCATAAGTCATAATTTAGAATAAAGGCATTACTTTACAAGAAAAAAAGTTTTAATAGTACGAGAAAAAAAAGTCGTTATATAACGAGAATAAAGTCATAACTTTACGAGAAAAAAAGTTGAAATATTACGAGAATAAAGTCATAATTTTACGCGAAAAAAAGAAAATAACACGTAAAATTACTACTTTATAATATTATGACTTTATTCTTGTAATATTATGACTTTATTCCCGAAATCTCAGATTTATTTTTTTTCCTCAATGTGGCCCTAATACTCCATCGTACGGTTGTACCATAGACCTACAACAATGATAAATAAAAATGAAAATATACAAAAAAAATTATTAATTTCCACTCATTTTTTTTTTAAATCCACAAGGAGCCACTCGAGAGGAGCCGCAGGTTGCAGACCCCTGAGTTAGGGTAAGGTTAGTTAGTTTTAAGTTAGTCTTAGGTGTATTGTAGGTTGTGAATGTTACTGTATAATACATGCACTTTTTAAAATCCAGACGTGTTAGTGGTAGTTAACATATACTATAAGAGCGTCCCATTTCACAAATCTCCATTTTGTATTTGAACTGTGTTTAACTGAACTGAATCATTGCACAAGTAACATTTTATAATTGTAGCTGGTTGAGGTGAACTTAGTTTGAACTACTTTATAAACAGTTATGTAGTTTAGTCTGTTGGTTCTCAACCTAGGGGTCGGGCCCTTCCAAAAGGTCACAAGATAAATCTGAGCGGCCGTGAGATGATTAATGACGTAGGAAAGAAGAAAAAAACAAAGTTTGCTACATACATTTTTATTCATTTTTGGGACTTTTCTCTAATTGTTTTTTTTTGTGTGTGAAATATTAGAGTTTTATTCCTTTGGTTTATTAAAATGAAACCACCTGAGAAGTTTTTGGTGGAAGAGCTCATCGACAACTAAAGTAGATACTGTGTTTTTGTTAAAGGGTCACAAGCCAAAACAGTTGAGAACCACTGGTTTCGTCTTTGACAACATTTTGTATTTTATAAGCTTATTGTACATTAAAATTGTACTTAAGCACAGTATTTGAGTAAATGACCTTTTCATATCTGACCTTCAACTGCACGTGGCTCATCGTGGTGCCGATGGCGTACACCGCGCCGCAGTAATACAATCCTCCGTCAGCCTCCGTCAGGTTGTGCACCACCAGTTTGGTCTTCCACTCTTCGGTTTTGATTTCATAGCGAAGAGGCTCTAAAGCAACAAAGATCTGCTCCTGGAAACAAAATATCAAATATCGAATGGGTCAGAGGCCATAACTGTGTTTATACATCTTTCATCAGATTCACAATCTTTCACAGTAAAAAAAACCAAATACATCATATGTGGTTTTTTTTTAAGTGAATATACTTGATTGTTAAGATTTAAATATTAATGCATCAATACAAGTTACATTTAAACATCATTTGTTTTAAAGGTGTCATATTGTGCTCATTTTCAGGTTCATACTTGTATTTTGTGTTTCTAATAGAACATGTTTACATGCTGTAATGTTCAAAAAACACTTTATTTTCCTCATACTGTCCACCTGAATATACCTGTGTTTACCCTCGGTCTGAAACGCTCCGTTTTAGTGCATTTCAACGGAATTGCAAAGGAATTGCGTTGCTAGGCAACAGTTTGGGTCCATGTTTACTTCCTGTCAGCTGATGTTGTTTACATACACTGCAACAGGAAATAAACTGGGACACATTTAGGATGTTTACATTTAAAACCGTGTAATGGTCTAAATATTGTATATTTGTGACATCACAAATGGACAGAAATCCTAACGGCTTGTTTCAAAAGCGCAATTTCTGAATTCTGTGTGTATTTCTCCGTATATTGAGCGTTTCGATAGTTTAACAGTATTTATATAGCACTTAAACCTGCTTTATAATGTAAAAGACCTGAAAATCTCACTTTTTACAATATGGGACCTTTAACCAAACGTGCAGACCAGATTATTCCATCTATCTATTCCAAAACAAAACTTTGATTTAAATGTCACCAGTGACACAAATCTCACCACACAACATACGGCTCTGAGCAGCTCACCCACCTTGTCTGTGCCGTTTGCTTGGTACCAGTTCCAGGTGCTGGGCTTCGGTTTGGTTTCCCCCATTTTACATGTCATCACCACATAGTCCCCCACATAGCTGACTATCGGCTTATCTCGCTCCTCAGTGATCTGTGGAGCTGGTGGACAACAAGGAAAAAGAGCATTTATCCCCTTTAAACATAGTGTAAATATTGACATTCATTATGAAAAAGCAGCAGGGACTTAACAAGCTGATAACAATACAAATGCTGGCTGGGAAATGTAAAATGTGATATATACATATATATATATACAACTCAAGAAAGGATGTGATCTTTACCTGCCAAAACAAACTCTATTTTTGCTTCACTTCCAAACACGCAGGAGTAACTTCCGAGGTTTTCTTCACTGTCGATGCTGAACCTGTAAAAGCAAAAAAATAAATACAAAAATATATTATGTCAAATTTTGGATTTAGGAAAAGTCTGTATATAATTTGTGCTCTTTTCATGAAAACATGATTATTCTGCAATAAAATGTGTTAATATGATTTATAATTGAATAAAGACAATAGTGGTAGAAACTCAGTGTGCTTTACTTTCATGTCATTTAAATAAAGTTTTTATTTTGATTTAAATAAAGTAATTCTAAACTAAATCCAACTACGAGAAAGAAAGTATTATTTTTTACTTTAAACAGTTATTATATATGGACATCCGACTCATTTTTCAAGCTGCCGAACATTTAAAAATATGCATTTAATTTGTATAAAATCTAATAATAGATGCATATTATTAACTATTTTTGTAAATCATGATGCACACATGCATGAATTTGAATTATCAGTCAACAGAGCACACAGTGGATAGGGGCATCAAGACAGACAAATTAGGATAAAAAATGAATTTTCTGGAGCTAATGGATGGATTAATGAACGCAGAAAGTACTTACACTCTTTTAAATTTATACTGGTCGTTCTCCAACTGCACAGTGACACGGCTGTTCTCAACTTCATCCACATCCTTTCTCCAGAACCCAGTTATGTTTGGTAGCTTGTTCTGATTACCTGTCCAGGTACACTCCAGTGTCAGGTTGACAGGGTTTAACAATTCGACTTTCTCTGTGTGACTTTCACCTGCATCCACAGACACAATGGAAAGTCAGAATGAACAGTCACTCATCAACATCGGACAAAACACCCGTCTCTGCCATAATACTACGATTTAAAAACAGTTACCTTTAAGAGTAAAGCTCTTCACTTCTGTTGGCAGGGGACTGATGGGAACAAGTGGTGGGGGCGTTGGACCAGTTGTCTCTGACAGGAAAAAAAAATATTATATAAACACTCACAAACCTAAAAATGAACACTAGCTGACAGTATTTATAGTAGAAGAGGCAATATTTTTCGGGGAAAAAAGTTTTAACTTGGGTGTTGTTAAATTGTTGGTGGGGAACAACTACTGTAAGTGGTTGTTAGGATATTATTGTTCATTGCTAAGGTGTTGCTATGTGGTTGCTAGGGTTTTTAGAGTAAGGGTTGTTGTCAGGGTTTTGACAACAACCCTTACAAGGGTGTTTCTATGGGGTTGTTAGTTTGCACAATAGGCGATTGCGGTTGCACTAGGTGATTGCGGTTGCACTAGGTGATTGTTAGGTTGCTAGGTTGCACTAGGTGGTTGCTAGGTTGCAATAGGCGATTGCGGTTGCACTAGGTGGTTGTTAGGTTGCAATAGGCTATTGCTAGGTTGCACTAGTTGATTGGTAGGTTGCACTAGGTGATTGTTTGGATGAACTGGGTGATTGTTAGGTTGCACTAGGTGGTTGTTAGGTTGCACTAGGTGGTTTTTAGGTTGCAATAGGTGATTGTTAGGTTGCACAAGGTGGTTGTTAGGTTGCAATAGGTGATTGTTAGGTTGCAATAGGTGATTGTAAGGTTGCACTAGGTTGTTGTTAGGTTGCACTAGGTGGTTGCTCGGTCGCACTAGGTGGTTGCTAGGTTACTAGGTTGCACGAGGGGGTTGTTAGGCTGCACTAGGTGGTTGTTTGGTTGCACTAGGTGGTTCTTAGGTTACAATAGGTGATTGTTAGGTTGCACAAGGGGGTTGTTAGGCTTCACTAGGTGGTTGCTAAGTTGCACTAGGTGGTTGCTAGGTTTCACTAGGTGGTTGTTAGGTTGCACTAGGTGGTTGCTAGGCTACTAGGTTGCACAAGGGGGTTGTTAGGCTGCACTAGGTGGTTGCAATGATGTTTCTTCGATCTTGAAATGTATTAATAATCTTCACATAACACTTTTCATACAAAGAGATGCAGCTCAAAGTTATTGTTGAGTCATAATCATGAAGGTAAAATATACACACGCTAAAACAAACAAATAAATAAATAATATACATAATATCTCAAAGGTAGGATCAAATATAGAAAAAGGATCAAATAAGATCTAATAAAGTCCTAATCCTCTTCCAATTTGCAGTGGTATTGTAATAAAAAAAGCTGCTATTTTTTTATTTACAGTATCACAGTCATACTACCCTTCAGATATTATAATAAAGGTAACAGAGTATAGCCAGAGGCAATGGTAAATTTATGGTGAGTATAAAACATCATGCATTAATTAATTTGTCACAGCTATATAGTCTTCTAAATCAGTTTTTTAATCCTTAAATAAGTAATTGCTTTTGGTTTTAATATAGAGTTTCAGATTCCCGTGATGATATAAATGCTGTCTCAGAGTATTTTCCATCCTGAGATGATAAAAAAATAAACATTGACTATCTGCAACTTACAAACCAAAAATGTGGTAGAAACAGTAGTACATGATGGTGTGGAAATCCTGGCATTTTCTTCTTCTTGTCCTCACAAGGTTACAGATAATTTAGAGGGGAAACGAGAAGGCAGAACAATGTTTTAACAGTCAAAAATTAAACCCAAACAGTCATTTACTTGTATTGATGTGTCTGCAGGAGACAAGAAGCAGGAGGATCTGAAAAAAGAGCTGCTTCCAGGAGGCTGACATGATTATTATCCCTCTGTCCTCTGCAGGCAGGTTTCTCATTCCTTCTCTCTGCCTGCTGCATCGTCTAAAAACCACCACCCTCCTCCTCCTCCTCCTCCTCCTCCTCCTCCTCCTCCTCCTCACTCAGCTGCACAAGTGACGCAGCCATGATGTCACCCTGCAGCCTTCGGGTGGCCGACTCCATCCATTATTCAATCGGACAGGGTTCATATCTCGATGTTGCAGTGTACTATCCTGCACGGTTCTGCATGGACAGAACATGATGAACCAAATGTTGCTCTCTGTGTGATAAAAACCCGTTTCTGCTATTATTGTTGCTACTGTGGAGCTTTCTGCAAGGTGACCTATGGTGTTACGTGAGAGGACGTGACCTGCCGACCCTCATGAAAACAGCCAGGGGTGGAAACTAACTACTGCTACTGTAGTCGAGTTGCTTTTTCATACAAATTTGCTGTTTTTGTGCATACTCTAAAAACAGAAAATCTGTTTTAAGTAGATTTGATATCCGTTTATGGTGAGTAGATTTCAAAAGAGCTAATTTTTTTGAGCACATTTCAACAAAAATAATCTCACATCTACTTGAGCAACTCAGTACTCAGAGTGCTTCTGCTCCGTTTCAGCCCCGTTTCCACCCCTAGAAACATCCCCCATGAGCAATATTTATAATAACACTGAGTTAAACACCTTCATGTATTGCGTCATGCATGCACAGGCTAAAAAAGTGTATTCATGTGCACATGAGCACACACAGTTCTCACTACATCTCTTGGATTAAGGTTATTTGTTATCAGTTTTATAGGTGTGCCCATTCTCTTTTCATTTCATTACTAATTTCCGTTCTGTCTTTACATTTTATTTGTCAATTTCCTTTTCATCTTTTCCCTCCAGTTTCTTAATAAATGTGTTCCTCTTACAAGTAGTCTTGACCTGAGGTGAATAAATACAGCGTGAAAAGCAGTCTTGCTGTCCGCTCGTGCTGTATTCTGCAGGGTTTGGCAGTTTCTGTCACTGTGTGGGACATCCTGGCACAGACACAACTCATGCTTTCTTATGTAAGGAGATTAATTCTGCCACATTGTCACATGCAGAAATGAACACATGCACAGTCGGATGGACTGTGGAGCGGCACATTATGTCCGACCCACGGGGGAATGGACCTCAAAGCTCAGAGATAAGGTCAATCAAGTGTGCAGTGGACATTTCCAAAAGTAGCAACATGAACTTGTGGGGGATAATAATAAAAGCCAACAGTGCAGGAAACTCACTGAGCGGAACTCTTTTGGAAAGTCACACGGTTCGCTGAGGAGCAGATGGAGGCTAAACAAGGAGGATCTGATGACATTGGGTGCAGCAGGCAGGTCCAGAGAGCTGGTGGAGGAGAAGTGAGTCCTAATAGAGAGGCCTTCTGCTGCCATCCTGAGGGGGAGGACAGCTACAAGATAGAAAGACAGAAGAATAATAGCTTTGTGGAAAGTGGCTGGAGGTTTTTCACTTTCTCTCCTTTGGTTAATTATATTACAAAATGAGCCTCATGCAGCAACATTCTCTTAAATATCTCTTATATTTTTTCTTAATTTTCTGTTAAGAGAAAAAAATGAGAGAAGTCAAATTCAGATGCACTAAACGTTCTTAACCATGCAGATCTGCTCTTACCCAGGTGTGCTGAATGATAAATCCCACTTGATCCTAATTGGAGGCGTGTGCTGATTGTTTATTATTAGCATCAATTAACGCCCCCTAAATACTATATAAGATAGATAGATTTACTTATTACTCTAAGACACATAATAATTAAAATTTAATTTAATTTAATTTAAAATTAAAATTTGTTTTTTATGTCCCTCAAATTTAAAACTTGTGTTTTCTTGCAATGGACGACCAATTTGTGTACAAACAAGATGTTTTCTTTTTCTTATCTTGGTAAGAGCGCTCTCGACCACTCATAAAATGTTCTCTTACCTAAGAGAAGAGCAAAAATAAGAAAACATCGGTATTAACAAAATAAGAACAAATCGTGGATACAAACAAAAATAAGGGAAAATTTGTTTGTGTATTGCTTCCTGCATGAGGCTCAACAACGGCTGCAGATGGTCTTACATATTTATTGTAACTGTACTGTACAGCAGAGGGAGCTCCTCCAGCCTCACTTTCCTCTGACTGCAACTTGATTTTTAGACGAGTTACATGAACAAACATTTACAATGCTGTTCTAGCAATGAAGGTTTGTGCAGATTGCCTCATCCCTTATCTTCTTAATCTTAATGCCCCTTTCACTTCTGCACATTTGGCTCATATTCTCAAACAAAACTTTGTACGGAGGTACAATTTAGGGCTGGGCAGTATATCAATATCATAATATGAGATGAGATATCATCTTAGAAGTCTTGTCTTTTTCTGTTTTTTAAAGGCCGCATTACAGAACTTACCAGATTGTTCTAGTTGTTCTATTTACCCATTCTATTTAGTCATTAGATCCACATTACTGATGATTAGTTATCAAAAATCTTGTGGGTAAATAATTTGTAAAAGCACCAATAGTGAACCCTACAATATTGTTGCGATATCGAGGTGTTTGGTAAAAAATATCGTGATATTGGGGCGACCTCTAGCTCACTTACACCTCTTCCTAACTGGATGCGATGCGAACAAGCGAACATCAAATTGTTTCAGTTTTCCCCAAATGAAGATGCCCTAACCTGCTCTGTGCGTCAGCGAACAGGCAAAGCAACCTGTTGTTGTTTGAAAAACGCTTGCCCTGGTCTGATCTTGACAATTACTATCCAGTATCTTTGCTTTTCTGTTTGCTAAACGTCAGAGAATCATTGGTAAATTAAAAATTAGTCCTTGTGGTGCAAATATGGCAGTTTACTGAAATACACTTTTTCATTCTTCTTTTACAAAACTCTTTAAAAGTTAGGCACAAAAGTCAGTATACAGCTTGTTGAGGCAACTAATGCTTATAACTGGAAGAATATAATATGTTAAAAAATCATATTAAAAGAGCAGCAGTATTCCAGATATGTTGGACTTTTAAAGCTTTTCTTGTGAGCAGCCGTTTCACTGCTGCTGAAGCTGCAGACTGTTGATGAACACAGTCTGCAGCTCGTTGATGTCGTCCGTGGTCTCTATGGGGATGCTGAACCTCCCCGGTGAGCTTGACAGCCCAGCAGCGGAGTCGTACGTGGGTTCATAGCGATGTTCGCTGACGTTGTCGTAGTAGGAATCCCTGCAGCCTCCCACTGCACCCTGACGCTCATAGACATCCAGGTAGTGGTGTTGTGGTGACAGGCGGCTGTGGTCCTGGGCCTGGTGCGACCCGAGATGGAGGTGGAGGTGGTGTTCGGGCCCGGGGCTGTGGCAGGGGCTGTGGGACGGGCTGTGGGGCATATGGCAGGTCTGCAGGCAGCTGTTTCGCCGCATGGCCCGGTTCAGATCCAGTCGGGCGATCAGCGGCTTGCCGATGTTGACGCTTTTGGTCCAGTGGACGGATTCGTCATCCATGGCGGTGAAAGTGCCCTGAAGGCACACGGTGAAGACCAGCTCCTCCTGTTGCATGTCAGGTTAGAGGAGAATTAAGAAACACAATGTAATTCCTTTTTGTTTTTAACAAAATGTTTTCTAAGATTGACACGTGATCACAGAATAATAGACGCTCTCTGTTGAGTGAACACGGATAAAAGAATGAGAAGTAGATTATTGCCATCTAACTGTTCATATAAATTTGTTTTTAGCCATGGTAGCAGTGCGGCTCTAGCCTTTCTGTCAGACTGAAATATCTCAACAGCTATTAAAAAAAGCTGTGAAATCTCGTACAGATATTCATGGTGCCCAGAGGATGAATCCAACTGACTTTGGTGACCCCAGGTCGGATGGTTTAGCACAAATCTGGTACTGACATTCATGTTACAATACTTTGGTTCATAAACAAACCTGCAACATAAATGTCACCAATGACTCTTAGTCTTGTTATTTAATCGTAAGACAACTAGCTTCCTTAACAGGGGAAAAAAAAATTCTATAACCCTTATGCAATAGCTGTTTTTCTGCTTTTAAAAAGGTCAGGCTTTCACACAGTATTAAATGCCAAATTTACCCTGAGCTTCTGCAGTGAGCTGACTCTGGTGTAAAGGCAGTGCTGCGGCAGGTTGCTGGACAGAAGGTAGATCCCCGTCTCCTCTGGAGTCTCTCTGTTCATCTCTTTAGGGTCCACATCGAGGTCCTGCAGTCAGGAAAAGAAGCAGGTGGCAGTATGCACAAACATATTTGCACACACCCATGCATTTTGTGGCTACAGGTCCCTCAAGTCTGAAGAGAAAAAGTGAATTAGCGAATCAGTGTTCATGACAACATGCTGACCTGTGAGAAGTCGGTGACGTGAGCCTGGCAGAGCGACATGTCCTCGGGCTTCTTAACGATGTGAGTGTAAATGACGAGCACGTTGGAGAACTCGGCAGCGAAGCCCAACTTGATCTGAGCCCCGCAGTCAAAGTTGAGAACCATGCTCTCAGGAAGCTCTGGAACAACACACGAAAAAACAAACATTTCAAGTTTTACACTTTGAGTGAGTTTAAAAAACTGCAGCTGGTTTTCAGGCTCCATTCACAAGTTCTCATGTAGTGAGAATATAAATGTCTTTTCTGTAACAGTGTCCTAAGGATTAACCTATATTTATTGATTTACACATCGACTTTGTGTGTGTGTTTGTTTAAATTCAGTGTTTGCCTGTACATCCAGAAGCTTGTGGCTAAATGGTTTATATACTGTATATCTTTTTTTTAATAGCTCAGAAATAGTGAGTTTGAAATGGAAAAATAAAAAAGTCTCTGAATCTTAAAATCTTAAACAGCAACGATTCTCAACCTGAGGGTCAGGATCCCCCAAGCGGCCCCGAGATAACTCATATTGCAGGAATATGAAAGAAAATAAAACAAAAATATGTCTGTTTTTCTGACTTTTCTCAACATTTTCTTGTGAAATGCTGGATACTTTCACCAATACAGGTCTCTTAAAAATCCTTCAAACTAAATAAGTCTTTGGTTCAACTGCTCATAACTCATGTCGACACTAAACTACCTGTGTTAAGAGCGTCACAAGTTGACATTACTTAATTTAATGGGGTCACAAGCCAAAAAGACTGGGAACCACAGTAATATAGGGAACAATCCACTGGTAGTGTGGTCGTCTACCAGGTTGTAATAATTTAATTATTTTCATTGTTGATTAATCTGTTGATTATTAATCGATTAGTTGTTTGGTCTATAAAATGTAAGAAAATGGAGATGAAAAGCCCAAGATGACGTCCTCAAACATCTCGTTTTGTCTACAACTCAAAGACATTCAGTTTAGAGGAGTAAAGAAACCAGAAAATATCCACATTTAAGAAGCTGGAATCAGAGAATTTTGACTCAAACCGATTAATCGATTATCAAAAGAGTTGGCAATTAATTGAATAGTTGACAACTAATCAATTAATCGTTGCAGCTCTATAATAATCACAACAAAACTACCAGAGGAAACGTTATTTTCCTCGCTGGCTTCAATAAGCAAATATTTATCAGCTGTTGGAAGAGGTGATGATGTTGTCAATGGTTGTCTTTGGGAAGCCCCCCCGTGTGTTCAGGTGTGTATAACAGAGTGATCGCTGTGTGTTTCATCAGCATCGACCAGAGTCAACATCTGACTGAGCGTGCAGCACTTAGCTGCAGGGGGCAAATGGGGGATTCCCAGCGCAGTGATAACAAGTGCTGAACAAATATTTAAATCTGTGTTATAAACTCACCGTGAGCCTTCGCCCACTGGAGGCTGTGAGCGTGAGCGAGGTCAACGCTGTCGCCGGGCTGGATGGGATCTGTCAGCGCTCTCCTCTCTGACAGACTGCTGCGGATCTCCAGGGCCTGCTTCCCCTTCGTAGCATCAAACTGACCCATGTCTGGAAACAAGAAAGGACAAATCACATGTTCAACAACAGCCTGGCTTGACTGTAACACCTCACAAAATATCATTTACGTGAGTTGAAACTGGGTCCAACCAGACAGGGAGCACTGTGAGGAGCACATAGAGACTCATATTATGTAAGTACGTTTAATTAACCCACCCTGAGCTATTATTAAAGACATATCCTGTCTGTATCCTAAACGTTATTAATAGTAAGTGCATCTTACAGCAACCTCAAGTCATTTCCCTCCATTAGCAGCACATTTAAAAGGAAACTCCATTAGCCCACAAGGAAGCTGATGCACCATATTGACATTAATAATGCAAAGCAAGCTACATTTAATTAACTTTATGAGCCTTCTATTGAAACATGAACTGAAACACTTCCTGTGGGAAACACAGCATCTGTAAAACAATAGACTTCATAACCAAACACTGAAAAATGGTATTTCAATTATTCATGGTAATCACAAATTAATTTTAAGAAATCAAGATTACAGTAAATAATCTTACTTTTACAGGTATGATATATATAATTTGTATTATTTATATCAATCTTTCTCTGTGGATGTTATTGTATATTGTGTTTTCTGTTCCTGTCTCACCCTCAGCGACTCTGTCCAGCACCACGGTGATCTTCTCGTCGTCCAGCAGCCGCTTCTTCAAAAACTTGACAAACACACCGTTGGTGAATCCGCTGGAGCTCAGCTCGAAGGCCTCGGCGTCCTGGCACCTGAACAGCCAAAAAACAAAGAATACAGCATTATATATATTCTTGTAAACTAAAAAAAAAAAGAGTATAAATTTAGTTTTGAGTGCAAACTTACGTAGCGTATCCAAAGACGATGTTGGCTGTAACCCTCAGGACGATGTTTGGAGCGCTGTCATCATGAATATTCCTGGAAAATAACACAAAAAAAAGATGGAAACCAAGGTGATAAATCCTGAACAGTCTTTTCCTTAAAGGTCCTGTTGTGGAATTATGCACAAAAACAATCTACGTACATGTTTATAAAAATAAGATAAGACCTTTGTTGTCATACCCGTCTCTCTCCCCTCACTTCTTTATTCTTAGTTTATTTATCTGCCTACTTTCATCTATCTAATAAAAGGCAAAAATGCCAAAAAATATGTTGTTTAAATGATTTAAACAAAAGGATAAAAACACTACAGTGAACAAAAGGTTAACTTCAAATGTCAACATTTGCTGGTTTTCTTAGTCTTCCATGATAATAAACTGAATATTTTGGGATAAATTGTATTTTTGGACTCTTATTTGGACAAAACAGTAAGTTTGAAGACAACAATTTGGGCTCTTGGAACATTTTCTTTAACTAGTTTCTGACATTTTATTGACCAAACGATTAATCGATTAATTAAAAAAAATATATTGTTAGTTGAACCCCTATAAAACCACTTAACACTACAGAAAACAAAAGGTTTCAACAAAAAATAAGCTTTAAATTTATTAAATCTCCACATTCCCTTGAAGAACAGGAAAATTACTTTGTCAAATACACTCCTGTCTTTATTCCTACTGTACTACTCGCTCTAAAACATTCTTATATTGGAGAAAAATGTTGTTACTCAGTTTTTACCCTTGCTTTACAGTAGTAATATTAATACTTAGTAATATTTTGGAAGCAGTCTGGATCTGAACCTTACACTCTCTACTCATGATTGCTTAAATGTTGGTGATTAACAGTAGTAATTATACATACATGTATTCCTAGCTGCTCTATATACGAGCAAACTTATAAAGGACTGACCCACTGACTCACCTCTTCCTGCACATATCCAGCAGGAAAACATTGAGGCCCGTCTCCTTCTCCTGCATCAGTTTAAGGATGCTCTGCACACATAGACAGTTGGCCGACCGGTACGGGTTTGGTGCGTCTACCGGCACCATGAAACTGTTCCCGTAGTTCTCATATCCGTGACCAGCGTAGTACAGCAGACCTAAAGAGGGAAGTGTGTATTTCAATCAACTAAAACACATTTCATGTCATGTTTTGATTGTCTAGAACCATCCAGAGGTATGTATAAACCCAACGTACCATAGACTCCCTTGTGAAGCAGCAACAGGAACTCGTCGACGGCGTTTCTCATCTCCGACTCGGTGAGGTCCAGCAGGGAAACCACCTGGAAGTTCAGCTGCCGCAGGAGGTTGGTGAGGTCGTACACGTCCACCATGGGAGCTTTGAGCTGCGGGTGGTTCTGGTAAGACAGGTTGCCGATCAGCAGCGCCACTTTGTCAGTCGCTGTGAGGGAGACATGGGGACACTGTTACACTATGGGAGGGAAAACAACTCATATGCATCAAAGAGACGTCTTTTAGAACTGACAAGTGAACCGGAAATTTAAAATAACTCTCAGGATGGTACTGTGATAGTGGTCAAGTCCAGTCAGCTGCAAAGTGTACTAATCCAAGTGTCCTTATCAATATTCTTGCTTTAATACAGTGATCCTCAATGACTGTACTCTAAGCCAGGAGGTGGACAAAATAACAGAAACAGCCTGACTAACAGAGGATTTTTGAGGCCACTACCGATGTCAATATCTGAGTTTAAATATTCAATAAATATATATTGGCATTTCTTTTACATTAACACATAACATAAGCACAATATATTTTAATAAGGATCTTTAAAATTGGGTTATTAAAGAATTGTGACAAAGATATATACTGAGCGAGATACTTTACTATACTATAGCTAAAAAATTAAACGTTTCCAAGTCCTCTACAGGACAATATAGGGCTAGGCAATGTAGCCAAAATCTTCTATCCCATTATAGGTCATTTCATATCTCAATAACGATATATATCACGATATAGCTTGTTTTCTGGTAATTCAATAAATAAATACATGAAATAACCCCATGGTAAAGCCTATTGTTGTATACTCCTGTGTGAATTAAATACTTGACAAATGAAAAAGTACAGAGTACTTTTTCATTTTAAGAACTTTAGTGCAAAATGAACATAACAATTTTAAGTGAAATCATAGAGAAAAAATAAATAAATATTGGCCTAGCCAATATTGCAATAGAAACGACATAGAGAAATATGATATCGTTTGACGATATATATATTGTAATATTGCCCAGCCCTTTGGGCAAACTATGTAATAATGACAACGCTTTTTTCTTGATGTTTATTGGCTTGTCTGCGATAAAGTAATATCATAATAGTACCTTGTTTGTTTTTGCTGCAGCTGTCGGGGGTATTGAACCAACTTTACTTTTCAGTTAGTGTTGGTGAGGATTTTCTCGTGAACACTGAGTTTGTTTAGATTTTTCTGCCTGCCACGATAACCCATCTCAATATGGATTTGTGCCAACTTAGTACATGTTTTTGAAGTGTTTTTTTTGTGTTACTTTCACTCTATATCCTACTTTTTATGACATACATACTATACTTGATATGACGCAGCAAGAAAATTCTCTGTTAATATCAATACAGATCTGTTACCGAACTTTACTCCAGCGACTCAGGTAGCGGGAACACAAATCACAATTACAAAGAAATTCAGGCAGGAAGCGTGTCATAATTCTTTGAATGCCAAACACAGTGATTATTTATAGCCGTTTGATGTCATGTCACCAGTCTGAGTCAGAGAGACGTTGATTAAACTCTGGTGGTATTTTTAGCGGTATAATTCTCTGGTGTTGTTTGACTTAAGTGTTATTTTGTCCACCTTTGTAGTTGCTGTCATCAAGTTTCACATCATTATTTTGGCATTTGTGAGAGAGGAAGTGACGGCTGACGGGACAAAGATCCTGATCGTATCAGATATAACAGCAACACGGTTGACATATATTAGAGGAACTGTCACTAAAATACAGCAGAGAACAGATGATTTACACTTTTTGCATAAATAAATGTGTTGACAGACACTCACCATAAAGTTGTTCAGGAATACTATTTAGAAACAAATCACTGGATCCTAAAACTGCAAAGTCACAATAAAAGGATCAAATTCAAAATCAAAATATATGTTTGAATAAGTATAAATACTTATTGATTATGATTGCTCTTACCTCCCCCAATGGCGTAAACGTCATCTAGGAACCAAAAATACGAAAACATTACCATCACATAAGCTGAGCATGTTTACGTCGATGTTGGAAAAATATTTTATTGATTCGGGAAAAAATTATTAGTCAAAGAAGGGAAGTCTTACAGTCAATCGTCATGCACTCAAATCAACTAATTGTTATATTAAATATGGAGATTATTTAGTGTTATTCTGTGGTTTTCTTATTATCAACGAATCCCATGAATTCAACAAAACCAACAGTCCGTGTCTAAATGCTGTCCAGCTTCCCACAAGTTTCACACTAGTTCCTACTGAACACATTCAACTTCAGGTCACTAATATATGGTTTCATTTTTGAAAAAGTCTCTGTAATTTCTTAAAACAGCTGGGCACTGTCATTTTTAATCAAACGTTACTCAAACAGAAATAACTGGTGCCTTTGTTGGGGGACTATTTTCAGCTGCGGATCAATACACAGTAGTGGTGAAACGGTTCAACAAGCCCACGGTTTGGTTTGTGTTGCGGTTTTTGGGTTACGATTTGTTTGTTTTGCACATTTGGGAGAAGAAAAATACCGATTTCCAATATGTTTGAACTCCAAAATATATAAACAGATGGAATGATTGATCGTAATGAATGATATTTCTTTATTATATGAAGCCAAATCACTGATTTTATACATGGAATAAGGCAGATTACTTAATAGTCAAGTAGGCCTATGTTCAGATAGTTGCCTCTTCTATATCTCTGGCACCTGATCAAATAATTAGCAGGCCTTTATTTAATAGTAATTTCAACAATTTTAACAGTTCAACAAGCCCACAGTTCGGTTGTCATTGAACGGTTCGGTTTTGCATCCCTAATACACATTTAGTGCCTTAGTGAGTGTTTACAGCAGTAGCAGGAGGAACATGTCACCCAATGCCACGCTGTGGCTAAATACTGTGTATTTTATACTGAATAGTAGTAACAATGGCACAGAAGAATAAACTATATCTGGTTTTGATACGCAAACAGTACTACAGGATTATGTTATAGGATATTGTTGGTTTGGTCTTTTCATGGGATTTGTTGACAATAAGACAAAGACTTCCTTCAATGTACAATTGATTGAAAGTAATGACATCAGTTAAATCATAATTCATGCATGTGAAACCTGGAGATCAAACCCTGTGAGTCTTGTGCTGGTTAGTGTTTATGTGACAATAATCCGGATCACGACCACCATGCAGTTACAGGAGTTATGATTAAACATTTGCATGCAGCTAATTGTTACGCTATTTCCATTTAATACACCGTTCACCAGCGCTTTCAACTCTACCTTCAGAGCACTCCATTGCCACTGAAACCTGGACAGATATCCTCGGTGCTTTCAGTCAAGAGCAGAGCAAACAATCACTCACACATAACGACAATGGACTGTAATCACATAACACAAAATATGGGTGTGACATACCGATTACCACGTCGACTTCATTGGTCCACATTCTCTCGGTGCTGCTGCTGATCTCACAGCGATACCTGCCGTGGTGATCCTGCATCGAGTGAGGGATCTGAAACGCAGAGCTTTTTATTAAGCCTTAGAAAAGTAAGATGCATAAAATAGCCTCCAAACAAGTAGAACCTTTGAAACAGTAGCATCATAAATTTTCTCTCCTCACCATGAGTTTCCTCTTCATGCCGTTGGGGACCGGGACTCCGTTTCTGTGCCACTGGTATCGGGGGATCGGCCGTCCCATGGCTCCACACTCCAGCTGCAGGATTTCCCCAACATTCAGCCGCTGGGACTGAGGCTGGATCACCAACTTCAGCCGACCCTCTAAGGAAAGATAACTCTGCCCTGGTGGTGGACGGAGAGGAGACATCATTCGTATATCATTTACTACACTCTCATTGGGAAAAGTACTGGAGTTAGGAGTCACTAAATCAGAAATATGTAGTTTAAATGAAAAGAGAAAAACAACAACAATGCATTTATAAACAGAGCTGCACACGGAGCAGTTAGACAAACAGCTGCAATATCTTACCGCCAGACACGGTGACGTTCAGGACGTCCACCTGAGCCCACTGGCTGAATTCAAAAGTGTCTCCACAGTTGACCCTGCAGATGTAAAAGCCAGCGTTCTTCACATGGACCGGACTCATCACCAGGTCTGGAGAGAAGCTGTTTGCAACCTGAGGTGGTGAAAATGTGAATCACATTTACAGTGTAACATAAATACAGTCCAGAAGAGAAACAGCGGTCTCCAATCTGCAGACAAATCTCATCTCCTTACCCCATACTTCATATTACATAAGATGCATTGTAGGGTTTTAGTGCCCCTGTATGGTGGCCAAAATGCAGCTTCAGCTGATTTTCCAAGCTGCGAAGAACACTGGCTTTGTCAGAAATCACATGCTATACACTACATACCGAACATGTGTACTATCGTTCAACATACTTTTGTGTCAATAAACAGTAGTATGTATCTTTTTGGACGCACTGAGCAGTAATTGAAGTCGTCACCTTCCGAGTGCCTCTGTGCCGTGACGTGAGTATTGTGTGTGTTTTTTAAGTTACGTTAAGAGCCTGTTTAGACACCTGAAAGACTCGATTGATCTATAGGCTATTATGGTTCCTTTCTGACGCCTCAGTGGACAAGTTGAATGTCTGAAAAGGAATGAAATGTTTGCACAGGGTGATTCAATGCAGAACCAACAGTATGCTAGTCACAGTATGTCACCACACATTCCTTCGGCTATCAGGTTATTAAACTCAGACAGTAGTCATTTCACTTTTAATGACAGTTCCCTTACATGACAATCATATAACAATGTCTATTTATTACCTATTTGTTTATCTATTTATTGCTATTTATTATATTTTATTAACTTATCTGCTGTCCTTTACGGACCTCTGTTTGTCAGTTTTACTGATCTGTGCCTAACAGATATAGATAGACATTACATTTTGGATGTTTGTCTGGATGTTGTCTGTGTGTGTTTGTGATAGGGTAAGCCGTGAATTGAGTTGCCCTTGAGTTGTCTGAATCTGAATCCATTATTGACTGATAAAGACATGATATAGACATATTTCTCAATCTGTGAATCTGCCAGTGTTTGTGTTTTGGGCTTCTGAGTCCGGAAAATGGAGAAGTAGTGAAGATTAGAAGATTACAAGCTCAGACCTGATGACACATTTAACTAACTAGTTTGTTTTATCTGTAAATTTCCTTCAAGTCCTGAAGCAGCACTGTTT